>NC_133797.1:41400963-41608463 GCF_043250625.1 Sebastes fasciatus
ACCATGCTGAAGAACCTGAACTTGTCCCCAGTGTCGAGGAGGCGGACCCTGCGTCCGTCGCAGGCCTCCAGCAGACTCCTCCAGGCCTCCAGCACGTCGCTCTCCCGCCGCTGGATGTCGTCGGCTTTATCTCCGGCATACGCCGACTGGAGGCGCACCGCGTCATCCTGCAGCTGCCTCACCTGCACACCGGGTCAAAGGTCAAACACTGATACCAGTGCTCAGTAAACCTCCCTGTGTGGAACTGACTGGGGTCATGTTTATATATCATCATATCAGATCATTCATTACATGAGGAAACAGGAGTCAGCAGTTGACGTAACGTAACCTAACGTTCATGAAAATACCTAAACCCACTGCGTCCCCATAAACCCACTGCGTCCCTATAAACCCATTGCGTCCTCATAAACCCACTGCGTCCCCATAAACCCACTGCATCCCCATAAACCCACTGCGTCCCTATAAACCCATTGCGTCCTCATAAACCCACTGCATCCCTATAAACCCACTGCGTCCCCATAAACCCACTGCGTCCCTATAAACCCATTGCGTCCTCATAAACCCACTGCATCCCTATAAACCCACTGCGTCCCCATAAACCCACTGCGTCCCTATAAACCCACTGCGTCCTCATAAACCCACTGCGTCCCCATAAACCCACTGCGTCCCCATAAACCCACTGCATCCCCATAAACCCACTGCGTCCCCATAAACCCGCTGCGTCCTCATAAACCCACTGCGTCCTCATAAACCCACTGCGTCCCCATAAACCCACTGCGTCCCCATAAACCCACTGCGTCCCCATAAACCCACTGCATCCCTATAAACCCATTGCGTCCCTATAAACCCATTGCGTCCCCATAAACCCACTGCGTCCTCATAAACCCACTGCGTCCCCATAAACCCGCTGCGTCCTCATGAACCCACTGCATCACCATAAACCCACTGCATCCCCATAAACCCGCTGCGTCCTCATGAACCCACTGCGTCCCCATAAACCCACTGCATCACCATAAACCCACTGCATCCCTATAAACCCATTGCGTCCCCATAAACCCACTGCATCCCCATAAACCCGCTGCGTCCTCATAAACCCACTGCGTCCTCATAAACCCACTGCGTCCCCATAAACCCACTGCATCCCTATAAACCCATTGCGTCCCTATAAACCCATTGCGTCCCCATAAACCCACTGCGTCCTCATAAACCCACTGCGTCCCCATAAACCCGCTGCGTCCTCATAAACCCACTGCGTCCTCATAAACCCACTGCGTCCCCATAAACCCACTGCATCCCTATAAACCCATTGCGTCCCCATAAACCCACTGCATCCCCATAAACCCATTGCGTCCCCATAAACCCACTGCATCCCCATAAACCCACTGCGTCCCCATAAACCCACTGCGTCCCCATAAACCCACTGCGTCCTCATAAACCCACTGCGTCCTCATAAACCCACTGCGTCCCCATAAACCCACTGCATCCCCATAAACCCGCTGCGTCCTCATAAACCCGCTGCGTCCTCATGAACCCACTGCGTCCCCATAAACCCACTGCATCCCCATAAACCCGCTGCGTCCTCATAAACCCACTGCGTCCTCATAAACCCACTGCGTCCTCATGAACCCACTGCATCCCCATAAACCCATTGCGTCCCCATAAACCCACTGCATCCCCATAAACCCACTGCGTCCCCATAAACCCGCTGCGTCCTCATAAACCCACTGCGTCCTCATAAACCCACTGCGTCCCCATAAACCCACTGCGTCCCCATAAACCCGCTGCGTCCTCATAAACCCACTGCGTCCTCATAAACCCACTGCGTCCTCATAAACCCACTGCGTCCTCATGAACCCACTGTGTCCCCATAAAGCAGGTTAGGCGTGACTGACCTGTGTTCCCAAGGCCTGGATGTCGTGTTCGAAGGTGGTGTGCATCCTCTGCAGCGTCTCCACGGTGTTCTGATCACGGCCGACCTCCTCCGGCAGCTTCTTCTGTTTGTCCATGATGCGTCCCAGGATCTCCTTGGCGTCGTGGTAGAACTTATGGAGCTCGAAGGAGGCGGCGAGGATCTGCGTCCTGGTGTCGATGAGCTCCAGCAGGTCGGCCCAGGCCTCGTTCAGCCCGTCCTTCCACTCCGCCACAGTTGCCGCGTCGCCGTGACCGGCGTTGATCAGCTCGTCCGCCAGACGATTGACGGCGTCCACGCGCTCCTGACCGATGTTCCCGGTGTCCCGAGCGAACTCACGGAAACGCTCCTGCAACATCTGAGCAGGGAGCACACGGGGTCAGAGGTCAGGATGTAATAATACACTCAGTCGTGGTAACCGTAGTAACAGGGTTAGTAACAGGGTTAGTAACGTACAGTCACGTGTTCGTAGTCCTGTCCCAGCTCGTGCGACCCGGCCACCACCTCCCGCTCAGCGATCCACTGCTCGAGGTCGTCCACCTCCCGGTTCAGCTGGAAGAGGCGGAGCCTCTCGTCCAGTTTGCCCCGCCTCTCTTCTGATAGGTCCTTCAGGCCGGCGTACAGCTTATCCACCTGAGACTGGCGCATGCTGATCCGCTCACTGACACACACAAACACACACACACATAGTCCTGTTACTATGGCAACGACAGAAAGAAAACAGCATTTGATCCAGGACTGTGAGGGCGGGTCAGGCGGGTCCATCAACAATCAACACTGTGAATAATATTTAAATAGTTTGATGTCAAACATCTGCGTGTCCTCACAGGTGCAGTAAAACACACCTCTCGGGGTGTCCGTCAGCCACCAGTCCTCTGCTGGTTTTGGACAACTGGTGGACGCTCTCGGCGTAGTCCTCCACCGCCTGCTCCACGATCTGGTGCTTCTTCTGCATGGTGACGGCGCTCAGCTCGTCCTGATCAGAACACGTTAATGTTACAACACCGGACGTCGTTATATCGATTCAGAAGTTATTACATTTGTCAAGCTATTGTATTTTAATGTGCTTTAGTGGGTCATACAGCTTTTATTGTGAAAGAACACCAGGAAGTGTTGTGAGTATGACCTCACCTTGGCCTTCTCCTCTGACATCATGTACAGCTCCTGCTCGCTCATCCAGGCCTCGGCCTCGGCCGCATCAAAGTAGTACTGCTGGGCCTTGTGCGCCTCCTCCAGGCGGCCGTGGCGGCGCTCCGCCTCCTCCATCAGCTGCCTCCACAGCTCCCGCAGGTCGGCGAGACGCTGGCGGATCACGTCTGCGTTGGAGGAGTCGTCCTTCAGGAGGCTCTGACTGCGCTCCAGGATGTCGTCGATACGAGGCTGATGACCCTGGATCTCCTTCTGGAGAGTCTGAGGAGGAAGAGGACGAGCGAGTAAATTTAACAACCTAATACTTCATCCTCACACTCTGGTCCCAGCGTAGGACAGCACCGTGCTATCTCCAGATGAGGCACAACTTTGTTTGCCTCATTTTCTATGTTTCATGACAGCATGGTGGAATTAGCGAGCTAAGCTAGCTAAGTAGCCGGCCGTCCGACTAGCGGGCTGGTGGCCAACGGCAGCGCTGTAAAGATAAACTGAGGGCGTATAAATGTATGGATTTCTATAGTTAACTATCCTTCAGTAAAGTCAGTCAGAAAGAGAGTCGGACAATATCGGAGAAGCGTTTCAGAGACGGAGAGAGAGGGTTGCTAATAGTTTAGCATCATTTACTCTCCATCTCTGAAACGTTTCTCTGATATTGTAGCTCGCTAGAGCCTCCAATCACAGTTTGTCATCTCTAATGTCTGTGATATCTGGATTCTGGCACCAATAACACAGTGAGAGGACATTTTAGATGTGTAACTTTAGCCCACTGCTAGTGTTAGCCTCCAGTCTTTCCTTTGTTTAGCCGCCAGCTAACACCGTGACCTCATCATGACATCATCATGACCTCATCATAACCTCATCATAACCTCATCATGACGTCATCATGACGTCATCACTAAAAGGTTCTATAGTTATACACCGAAACAAATTCCTTGTATGTTAAAACCGACTCGGCCATAAACCGGATTCTGATTTTAGGAGCCTCAGATCTGATCCACATCAGCATGAGTTCTCTGTGGTTCTGTCAGAACATGTTCTGTATTCGGTTCTCTCACCTGGTTCTTCTTGATGAGCAGCTGGACGGTCTGCAGGTTGTGTCCGTGGTCGGTGGACGTGGCCACGGCATTCCTCTCCTGAACCCACAGCTGGAGGACAGAACACACACCGGTAGAATTATATTGATATTCATTATAAGTCCACATATTCAGAAGCTCGTTTTGTCGAGTCGAAGCTCACAGACATTTAATTTACTGTCATAGAGACACAAATATTCACATCAATCAAGAATCAGGAAAATGTTTTTGAGTAAAAAAATGACTGAAACGATGAATGAGTTATAATAACTGTGACGGACGTTGACGGACTAACTGGTTCTCTCCAGTCGGCGAATTTTATTTTGAAATGATCCGATTGGTACCGTGGACGTTCTGACGTTAATAAACTACAGAGACCTGTAGTATTTATACTAATTATTACTATTATATTTATACTATCGTGGTACACAGATGGAGTAAGAGTGTTGATATGATAAGACACACACTTTAATGTGTCTGTTCCATCGTCTGTCTCAATATGAAACACAGAGACACACGTGGACTCTCTAGTTCAAGGTCTACGTTCAGGTCTACGTTCAGGTCTACGTACTATCTCGTCCTCCACGTCTCGGTTGAACTGGTGAACTTCTCTGGACTCGACCAGGAAGTCTCTGCGGCGTCTCAGCGGGTCCAACAGCTGCTGGAACTTCGTCTCCACCAGCTGCCGCCGCCCGTCCACCTCGTCGGTGTCCTTCACCTCCTGACCCAGAGCCTTCACCTGGCTCTGCAGCTCCACCACCTCCCGCTGGCGCACCTCCACCTGCTTCTCCAGCATCTGTGGGGGGGAGGGGGGGTTAGTCAGAGTACTACTACTGATACTAACAGTACTACTACTACTACAGCTGACAGTACTACTACTACTCTTTCTGATAATAGTACTAGTAATCCTTGGTGGAAGAAGTACTTTCCACCAAGATCCTGTATTATTAGCACAGTGTAAAAATACTACTACCTGAGTACAGAAGTATCATCAGAATGTTCATTACATCCTGTATCAACGAAGTATTAATGTAAAAGCAGTACTGCGTGGTGTTTGAGTACTGCAGTACTACTGTGAGAGTACCTGTTGTTTTTTGAGCAGGATGTTGACGGAGGTCAGGTCTTTGCCGTAGTCGTCGGACTGGATCTGACCCTCCATGCCTCCCATCCATTTGTCCAGGTCGGCGCAGCTCTGAGTGAACAGCTCCGACTTGTTGGCGTCGAACAGACACTGAGCTTTGGTCTGCGTGGTGGACTCCAGCTCCTCCCACATGGCGTGGAGCGAAGACAGCTTCTCCTTCACCACCGCCTCCGTCTCCGGCTTCTCTGACACCAGCAGCATGCCGTCCTGCAGCCAGACACACCAGGAAACTCTCAGTAACAAACAGGAAACTCTCATTAACAAACTAAGAAACTCTCAGTAACAAACTAAGAAACTCTCAGTAGCAAACTAAGAAACTCTCAGTAGCAAACTAAGAAACTCTCAGTAACAAACTAAGAAACTCTCAGTAACAAACTAAGAAACTCTCAGTAACAAACTAAGAAACTCTCAGTAACAAACTAAGAAACTCTCAGTAACAAACTAAGAAACTCTCAGTAGCAAACTAAGAAACTCTCAGTAACAAACTAAGAAACTCTCAGTAACAAACTAAGAAACTCTCAGTAACAAACTAAGAAACTCTCAGTAACAAACTAAGAAACTCTCAGTAGCAAACTAAGAAACTCTCAGTAACAAACTAAGAAACTCTCAGTAACAAACTAAGAAACTCTCAGAAGCAAACTAAGAAACTCTCAGTAACAAACTAAGAAACTCTCAGTAACAAACTAAGAAACTCTCAGTAGCAAACTAAGAAACTCTCAGTAACAAACTAAGAAACTCTCAGTAACAAACTAAGAAACTCTCAGTAACAAACTAAGAAACTCTCAGTAGCAAACTAAGAAACTCTCAGAAGCAAACTAAGAAACTCTCAGTAACAAACTAAGAAACTCTCAGAAGCAAACTAAGAAACTCTCAGTAACAAACTAAGAAACTCTCAGTAGCAAACTAAGAAACTCTCAGTAACAAACTAAGAAACTCTCAGTAACAAACTAAGAAACTCTCAGTAACAAACTAAGAAACTCTCAGTAACAAACTAAGAAACTCTCAGTAGCAAACTAAGAAACTCTCAGTAACAAACTAAGAAACTCTCAGTAGCAAACTAAGAAACTCTCAGTAACAAACTAAGAAACTCTCAGTAGCAAACTAAGAAACTCTCAGTAACAAACTAAGAAACTCTCAGTAGCAAACTAAGAAACTCTCAGTAACAAACTAAGAAACTCTCAGTAACAAACTAAGAAACTCTCAGTAGCAAACTAAGAAACTCTCAGTAACAAACTAAGAAACTCTCAGTAACAAACTAAGAAACTCTCAGAAGCAAACTAAGAAACTCTCAGTAACAAACTAAGAAACTCTCAGTAGCAAACTAAGAAACTCTCAGTAACAAACTAAGAAACTCTCAGTAGCAAACTAAGAAACTCTCAGTAACAAACTAAGAAACTCTCAGTAACAAACTAAGAAACTCTCAGTAACAAACTAAGAAACTCTCAGTAGCAAACTAAGAAACTCTCAGTAACAAACTAAGAAACTCTCAGTAACAAACTAAGAAACTCTCAGAAGCAAACTAAGAAACTCTCAGTAACAAACTAAGAAACTCTCAGTAACAAACTAAGAAACTCTCAGTAGCAAACTAAGAAACTCTCAGTAGCAAACTAAGAAGCTCTCAGTAACAAACTGGAAAACGGTTCTGATCCAGCAGAGGGTTGAGACCCGGTACCTTCTGGATCTTGTCCAGCCACTCTTTGTTGGACTGCAGTTCGGCCATGAAGGCCTGGTGCTTCAGCCACTTGCTGTGCAGGTTCCTGGCCTCGTCGTAGGTCATGTCCTGAGCCGTGAGCATCTTCTCATTGATCCACAGCGACAGCTGGACACAAACACACAGACACTACATGTTATCAGGGTTCATCCTCTTGGAATCAATACACTTCTATCTGCTTCTGGACCAAAATGTTGGACGGATGAACCCGCCGTTAATGACCGACTGACCTCCTGGCAGTCCTGCAGGAACTTCTGCAGGTCTCTGTTGTCCTTCAGCCTCATCAGCAGCTCCACTGCAGCCTCCCTGTTCTTCTTATGCCTGAAACATGGAGGACGAGGTCAGACCAGGACGCCAACACATAACGGAGGCGTCCTTATTCACTAATAACCAGGTAACAGATTCTCCTACTGGAAGGAAAAGTAACTCAACTACCACTGGTGATCCTGGAGAGTGAGTGACAGCACATATTGAGAGAAACTAGGATTTTCTTCAGCCATTGTTAAAAAAAGCAAGCCAACAATACTTGCTAGCCAGCGTTAACTAACGTGTTCAGAGAATTATTCTGCCTCCACTTAACGCTCCGCCCACTAAACACGTCACCATGGTTACTAACAGAGAAGAGGGCTATATAAACGGGTCTGTAGAGGCCAGTAAGGCTGCATCTTGTTGGAGGTTATTGTTTAACAAAGCTCATCTAAAAACAGTCTCATGAAGTCTCAGATGTCTGAACTGATGTCTACCTGTCGTCGATGGAGGCGACTCTCTCCTGGATACGTTCGGCGTTGATGTTTCCGTCGCTGGCCAGCCGCCTGCCGGCCTCCACCACGCCGTTGATCTTGTCTTCGTTGGCGTCCATGGTGGTCATGAAGTCCTCCTGCTTCTTGATGGCGGCCTCGGCGCCCTCCAGTGTGGTGGGCATCTCGGTGTGAGCCAGGACGTACTCCTGTGGGGCGAGGACACAGGGTTCAGATAGCTACAGGGTACGTCTATGCTGAGCACGACTCCAGGGGAAAAGTCATGAGGTAATTATTACATCATAAGGGTTCATCTTCTGGAAATTTGGAGCGAATCACCTGATTGGTTTTGAGATCTGTGTGTGACATTTTGTGTGGATGGTAGTGCTAGAGGTTCCTCTGAGGATCCATGTTAATCAGGACAATACATGAATCCTGATCTGGTTGAGTAAAGATTTTATTAGAGACATTTTTTTGATTTGGACCAAAGTGTTGGACAGAGTGACCGGTTCTGTTACAGAGACCAGAACTTATCCGAGAAGGATGTCAATGGGTTCTTATCAGAGCAGAAACATCAGATGAGGTTCTCTGGTCAGCATGGGTCCAGTCCTGATCAACATGAACCCCAGGACACGGGGGGTCATGAACCCGGGGTTAAAGGTGTTAAACTAGACTGCAGTGAGGTGAATCTGTTTACCTGGTTGTTGAGGAAGGCCTCGGCCTGCTTGGTGTCTCTAAGGAAGAGCTGATAGGCGTGAGACTGGGACAGCAGGTTCTGTCGGTTCTCCCACATCTTGTGCAGTTCGTTCCAGCCGGTGTCGAGCGCCTGCAGCCTCTGTCGAAGGAACATGTACTGCGCGTCCGTCTGGCCCTGCGTCACCATCTCCCCCATGTCACGCATCTTCTGGTAGTCCTCCTCGTAGTTCTGGACCTCGTTCTTGATGTTTTCGTGCTGGGCCATGAGCTTCTCGGCCTCGGCCAGCGTGTTGGGCATGTCCTCGGAGGCGATGGCCGTCTGAGTGCGAGACAGCCAGGACTGGAAGTCGTCCAGCTCGCGCAGGAACTGCTGTAGCTTCCTGGCCTCGCCCAGTGACTCCTCGCGGTTCTTCAGAGTGTTCTTCATTTCCTCCCAGACGGCGGTGATCTCAGCCAGGCGGCCCGTGATGGCCTTCGCCTGGTCCGGGTGCTCCTCTGCCAGCCGCTGGGCCTCGCCTCGCAGATCGCCCAGTTTGTCCTCGATGGCGGCCAGGTCGCGCTCCATTCCGGTCAGTTTGCGCTGCAGGGCCATGACCCCAGTGAGGTCGTTGCCCAGCTCCTGGGTGGACTCGATGACTTTAGTCTTCTCTTTGATCCAGGACTTGGTCTCGTTGCAGTCGAGGTGGTAGTTCTGCACACCCAGAGCCGAGTTCAGGGAATCCTTCTTCAGGTCCACCAGGTCGCGGAACTGGCTCCACCTAGAAGTAGAGGAGAGGATCGTCACAGTCGACAGGTACAATCACACCTATAGTTTCATGGTCAAATGGACTCTATCAGTCAGTACCTGTTGTTGAGTTTGTCCTGCTGGCTCTTGATGTCCTTTTCGCTCGGGTGACCATTGTGCATCAGCTGCCGGGCAATCTGGTTCACCACAGCGACACGAGACGCCTGGTTGTTCATCTCCGGCTCCAGACTCTCAAACCTGCCGAGGAGACGGTCCACATGAACTCAGTGCTGGCTAACAGAGACGTACAATCACAAACATGTATGCAGCATCTACCTGTAGTCCTACCTGTGCTGTATGACCTCCAGGTCCTCCAGTTTTTCGGGGATCTCCATGCTGTTCAGCCACTGCTCCTTCTCGTCGATCCAAACCTCACAGGCGTTTGCCTCGCTGAACATCTTGTAGAGCGCCAGAGCGTCCTGCAGCACCTGCTTCCTCAGCTTCGTCAGTTCTGACACCTCCTTGTAGCGTTCCTCGATGCCAACCAGACGTCCACGCACCTCCTCTGACTCCGCATCCTCTTTAGGCAGTAAGGCGGCCTGCTCGTGGAGCGAGTCGATGACCGGGCGGTAGCTGGCCACTTCTGCCGCCGCGTCCTTGTGCTTCCTGACGAGAGCCTGTGTGGAGAATTCGTCATGGCCAGTCTCTCCACTGGAGACGATGCGCAGGGCGTCCAGCGTCCAGGCGTCAACATCATCTGCATCAGCCTGGAACTGGTGCAGCGCCAGAGCCTCTTCCAGCCTCTTCTTCCTCACCGCCGCCAGCTGCTCCAGCGCCGCCCACTGAGCCTGCAGGTCATCGATGCGCTCCTGGATCTTGGTGGCGGCAAAGTGGTCGGCCTGGACCATTTCCTGACCCTCTGCGATGGTGTGCTTGAGGTGGCCGGCGCGGCCGCTCATCTCATCCTCCAGAGCGCGTTGCTGGCTGAGGAGGCGTAGCGCCCCCGTGAGGTCCTTGCCGTGCTCGACAGACGACAGGATCTGCTCCTTCTCACGGATCCAGCCCTCCTCCTCGGCCATCTCCCAGAAGAACTTCCAGAGACGGCGGGACTCCTCCAAGCGGGCGCGGCGCTCAGCGGCCAGCTGGGTCAGCTCCTGGTAGCAGAACTCCAGGTGAGAGACCCGGTCCTGGATGACCTGAGGGTCGCAGGGCTTGTAGCCTGGACAGGAAGACACGGTTACATTTATAAGGTATGAATTAATCTAGACTGTACGCTGCTGCCACAAACCAGTACAGGAAGAAGCTTTCACTGGTTGAGCTCATCAAAGTAAAAGTCCCTGCTCCTTGTTAGGAAGTCAGTTGTTAAAAACAAGAACAAAAAACATGATGAATAAGAACATCCAAGAAATTAGACAGAACATTCAACGGAGGGAAGAGGACAGATCAGGCTGCTAACCGTCGTCGTTGACGGAGAATTTGGTGGCGTTGGTGCTGACTGCCTTCACTCGGTCAGCCTGGATGGCGATGTCTGCCTCCACCAGGGCGTGTTTCTGCAGCAGGTCCTCCACCCCTAATAGATGCTTCCCATAATCCTGAGACAGCAGCATCATCTGGAAACCAAAGACATAGAGGATCAACCGTTAGGACGGCAGCGATCAGCTTCCTCCTGGAATTCAGAGATAAGAAGAGGATCGCTCCGAGGAAGCCAACCCGTCCTGGACCTCTCTGTACCAGACTAACAGATATTAAATCTCCATCTCCTCACCATGTGAGGGTGGGGTTTGTTTCAGCGACGTACCTTCATCTCGTCCATCCAGTCCATGATGTAGAGCATCTCCTGGAAGACTCTCTGCAGGCCCAGGTTCATCTCCAGTCTCAGCCTGCGGGCCTTCAGCAGCTCCAGCAGGTACTCCCACAGACGGATCACGTTGTCCTTCCTCGCCGTGATGCGTTTGATGTCGTGGTAGTGCTCCACCTCCAGCTCCCTCGCCACAGAAACCACGGCCTGGACACGCTCCTCGTACGCCGTGATGTCCGTCTCGATCGCCTCGTGCTTCTTGGTGGCCGCCTCGACGGCCTGAAGGTCGAAACCAAAGTTGTCCTGGAGAGACAACGGAGGCGGCAGGACATTCATGAAACCAACAATAATAAATGTCTCCCTTTTGGGTGGAGACAGGACAGGATTTAGCAGGTTTGAATGCTGTAGCAGCTGACGCTAACGTGGAGCAGCACCTATTAGCTGCTGCCGACGGTGCATCCTCTTACCTGTGACACCAGTCTCTGGTTTTCACTGAGCCAGGTCTCTCTCATGGCCGCCTTGCGGTCGAAGCGTCTGGCAAGTTGTTCCAGTTTCTCCTGACGAATCAGCTCGGTCCTCAGAGCCAGCTCCCTCTCATGCTCCGCCTTCTCCAGTCGCTCCCAGGCCTGACAACGAACACGCCATCACCATCACCATCACCATCACCATCACACACTTTTTAATTAAGTTATTTAGAGCCGTGAAAGAAACAGCATCTACATGAACTTTACTGCTGGATACAGGAAGACCTCCAAGAACCAAACTGTAGTCCACCTCAGTCCCTGTGAGCCTGGTTCAGGGTCTGAAAGCTTATTGAGTTTACAGATTCTCCTGTACTGAATACAAAATTAATCTCTTATCCAGCGTAATGAAGTTCAGCTGTCAATATTTATGAAGACCGCGCCGGCGATCCCGACCAACTTCACTGTCTTTCAGAGGCTGTAGCTCAGTTTTAAAGCTAGAGTGAAGATCCTGGTATCATAGTAAACTAGAAAAAAACTGATGAATCCATCGGTACCAACCCTGTCATACTAGCTTGTCGGGAAGGAGGTTAAATAACGCTCCAAACATAGTAAATTTTGGTGAGGAAAAACTATCAGTATGATAATTATGAACTTCCTGTCTCTAGGCTGTAGATATGTAGCCTATAAACAAGATATATTTTAATAAAATACAGTTGTACCGACAGGATACAGTAGAACAGAGAGGCTGTTTCCATGCTGCGAGGCAGTAGAGAAGGCGGTCCTTAATGTGACCACCTCTGAATGTGGTCTGAGTGATCGGATCTCAATGCGTCTCGAGTGCGTTCATACCTGTACTTAGTCCACTTGTGATCGGATCACTCAGGACGCATGTTAATACCAGGTGTGAACGGGGCCAAAGCCAGGTAGAACGTTGTCGATAATGTCTATATGGCGTCTAACATGTTGGATTTGTATCCAATCATATCAACCGTTGTGTAGCCTAATTCAACTGAAATCAAAGTGATCTGACATCGAACCCGACACGGTTTCATAATGATCTGAAACTATTTTTACACGGGTGGAGTCTGTGCAGTCGGCTTGGAAAGGCCCGGGGTGAATGTGGTTCGCAGCGCCGACCGGGAGTTTTACAGCACCCCTCAACCTGGACCTCGCCACTTCCTGGCGCCGTGGAGTGCTCGCTGCGCAGTGCGCCCTATCTCCCTGAGGGGAAGGTCATCTGTCTACTGGGGCGGACTGTCCTCAATGCGTCAGGGATCTGCGGCGATGTCGCGGACCCTGTCTGATTAAATTGTTTACTAGAGCTCAAAGTTCTTCATAGATCCGCCTCTTCATTTAGCTCTCAAAGTGCTCCAGATTGATGCATTTAACTCTAAAAAGTAGAAAGTTTTCTTCTGGCGGAGAAGAAGAAACCCCCCCTGATATTAGCTTCTGCCGCTGTACAGAAGCTAATATCACAGCTCAACTCCTCCGCTGTAGGAATGGCTTCTAAACGGCTGTATTGATTCGATTAATTCACTGACATTCATGGTTAATACTTAAATACTGAGTCCTGTATCTCCTCAGGTTGTTTAGAAGCACTGACAGTGTTATATTCAGTAGGACGATGTGAAGCTCAGATCTGGAGGTGGAGCAGCTCTCACCTTGTTGATATCTGAGATGAGTTTTCCCTCTCGGGGCATGTAGACCTTCTGGTTGTTGGCTCTCATCTTACTCTGGATGGTGAACAGAAGAACCTCCAGGTTTCCCTTCTCTGTGAACCTGGAGACAGAAGAGAAAGGAGGAAGCAGAGGAGGTGGAGAACGGGTGGAGAGGAGGAAGAGGTAACCATTGATGATGGTGTTGTTAACAGTTGAATTTCATATTCTCAGTGAGTGTGTGCTACTGAAAGTTTGTTTTGCGTGATCAAACTACGAAGAGGCGGTTCTGACTTTGGAGGTTTCTCCACGGTCCGGTAGGTGTTGAAGGCCTGAAGCTGCTGCTGGACTCCGACCAGAGAGTTGGCGAACTTCCTGTTGTTGAGGATGATGATGGTCTGTTCGATCCATTCCAGCAGGTCTGAGGCCAGAGACTCGTACTTCTCGACCATCTTCTCCGTCTCGATGGCGTTATCCAACACCTGGAAAAAAAAACAGAAACATCTCCCGTCATATATCGCAGTGTGACACTCCTCGCGGTTACATTCAGATTATTATCCCATCAATTAAACTCCAAAACATTCGCCGAAGGTAGGGACTCAGGAGGCAGGATTATCTGGTAGAGATCAGAACTGAACCATTCAATCCAAACAGTAGAATCCTTTATGTGGCTGAAAATGAACAAAGACATAATATGTGCAGTCAGATTCTAGAGCCAGTCGGGACGAGTCCTAACATAGTCAGTCGAGACGAGTCCTAATAGTCGAGACGAGTCCCAACGGAGTCAGTCGAGACGAGTCCCAACGGAGTCAGTCGAGACGAGTCCCAACGGAGTCAGTCGAGACGAGTCCTAACGGAGTCAGTCGGGACGAGTCCTAACGGAGTCAGTCGGGACGAGTCCTAACGGAGTCAGTCGGGACGAGTCCTAACGGAGTCAGTCGGGACGAGTCCTAACGGAGTCAGTCGGGACGAGTCCTAACGGAGTCAGTCGGGACGAGTCCTAACGGAGTCAGTCGAGACGAGTCCTAATAGAGTCAGTCGGGACGAGTCCTAATAGAGTCAGTCGGGACGAGTCCTAACAGTCGAGACGAGTTCTAACAGAGTCAGTCGAGACTGTTGAGATCTCTGAGCAGCTCCGAGGACGTTCAACTTAACTCTCTCTTCTTTTATTGTCTTAACCCTCGTGCATCACTTTCTGGCTTCTGTGAGGGTTTCTGGACAAGTTTCATGTTACGTTGCCTTAATAATTCCTTCCATCACTGGATGTGAACAGATATTTCTGATATTGATCTGGTGAATACATCAGATCAATAACTGTGTCCTGATATAATCTTTTGGTTACAAAGGTTTGTTGGTGTTGTGAATGTGTTTTCTGACCTTCCCGATGCGTTTGCCCTCCACCTTCAGAGCTTTCATCTTAGAGAAGTAGTGGTAGAACGTCACCACGTAGGTGATGACTGACTTCTCATCAGGATGGTCCACGCTGATATCTGCATCACAAACAACAACATTTAATAACTGCAACACACATAACTGGATGTGTGTGTTCCGGTCTGGTTTAGTTAAACTGGTTCAGGATCTTACCCTCTGGATCCAGCAGACTGGTGAGGCCCAGGTGTTGCTCCGCCAGGTTAAAAGCATTCTGCAGGTTGTGATGAGCGTTGGACTTCTTCAGTTTGTCAAAGTCGATCAGATCGGGCCTGGAAATAGGAAACAACTTTATTTACAAATGTCAACACAGCTGGAAAAGGTTTAACGTTTGAGATCAATAAAGTTGTTTTCAAGATTTAATGGTGTCAGCCTGAAAGAACAACATGGAGCCGCCACCCGCAGGGGTAAGAGGAAGAGGATGGATGGAAATCTGGAATTAGTGTTTGTAGATGATGATGATGATGATGATGATGATGATGATGATGATGATGATGATGAAGAAGATGTTACCTGTGTTTGTGGAGGATGATGATGATGAAGATGATGAAGGTGTTACCTGTGTTTGTGGATGAGAGCGTTGAAGGCCATGCCGTCTCTCCAGCTGGTGCTGAAGTTGTGGATGTTCACGTTGGAATACCTGAAGAAGCAATGATCCAACAAAATGACATGTCAATAAACAATAGTAGTAGTACTGTAGTAATGAATAGTAGTAGTACTGTAGTAGTACTGTAGTAATGAATAGTAGTAGTACTGTAGTAGTACTGTAGTAATGAATAGTAGTAGTACTGTAGTAATGAATAGTAGTAGTACTGTAGTAGTACTGTAGTAATGAATAGTAGTAGTACTGTAGTAGTACTGTAGTAATCAGAGTCTCACCCTGCCGTCTTCATCTGACACCAGAGCAGCAGAGCGTCTTTAGCTGATCTCTTCTCTTTGTTGTCTTCAGTCTCCACGCTGATGTCCTGGATCTGAAACACACCAGTAAGAGTCACACCTCCACCTGTACAGGTGAGTACACTAACATCCACCTGTACAGGTGAGTACACTAACCTCCACCTGTACAGGTGAGTACACTAACATCCACCTGTCTGATGTGTACAGGTGAGTCCACTAACCTCCACCTGTCTGATGTGTACAGGTGAGTACACTAACCTCCACCTGTACAGGTGAGTACACTAACCTCCACCTGTCTGATATGTACAGGTGAGTACACTAACCTCCACCTGTCTGATGTGTACAGGTGAGTACACTAACCTCCACCTGTCTGATGTGTACAGGTGAGTACACTAACCTCCACCTGTACAGGTGAGTACACTAACCTCCACCCGTCTGATGTATACAGGTGAGTACACTAACCTCCACCTGTCGGATGTGTACAGGTGAGTACACTAACCTCCACCTGTCTGATGTGTACAGGTGAGTACACTAACCTCCACCCGTCTGATGTGCACAGGTGAGTACACTAACCTCCACCTGTCTGATATGTACAGGTGAGTACACTAACCTCCACCTGTCTGATGTGTACAGGTGAGTACACTAACCTCAGCCTATGAATACTTTCAGGTTTTCAAAGTGTCAAAGGTCGATCCAGGACTGTGTGATGTCACCCGGGCTGGGTTTCCATGACGACAGTCTGCGTGAGCATACCTGGACTTTAACCTGAGCTGTTTAATAACTTACACCTGAGGAGGTCGACCAATCAGAAGCCAGCCAGAAGTCATAAAGTTCAGCAGCAGCTTCTTCACCTGCTCAACGTTTTCTATCTACTGAAGTTTATGAAATATTGTTTTATTTTATTTTATCATATTTTATTTTATCTTAACATATTTTATTTTATTTTTGTTTAATTGAATTGAATTTCATTTAATTTAATTGTATCTTATTTTATTTTATCTCAGTTTATTTTGCTTTGTTTCATTTTATCATATTTTATCTTATCTTATCACATTTTATTTTGTTTTGTTCAATTTAATTCAATTTAATTTAATTTAATCTTATTTTATTTATATAAGTTTATTAGAACTAAGTTTAATTAACTAGACATGTAGCATTTATAAATGATGGTTATTATAAAGTGTTACCTCAATAATCAATAATAATAACAATAATCACTGTTTCGTTGTTATCTTATATATTTATTCACATGATTGAGTATTTTATGTTAATGAGCCACCGTACAGGTAGATGAGGAGAACTAATTACTTTATTAATTATTATTATCTATTATAAACTCTCCTGTTAACGTCTGAACTCATGAAAAACGTATTGATGAGACTCAGACGGGTAACAGCATCACACCTGTCTCCATAGTTACCGTGAAGCGGAGGATGATGGTCCAGATGAGGCCCAGCGTCAGACGGTGGTTCCCGTCCACGATGTCGTGACAACCCATGTTCTCCAGGTGAACCCGCTGCTCCTTCAAGAACTGGAGAGCTTTATCAACGTTCTCCAGACAGTGAATACGCATCCGACCTTTAGTGGGCTTAGGCTGCAGGAGGAGGAGGAGGAGGAGGAGGAGGAGGAGGAGGAGGAGAGAAGAGGAGAGAGAGGAGGAGGAGGAGAGAGGAGGAGGAGGAGGAGAGAGAGGAGGAGGAGGAGGAGGAGAGAGGAGGAGGAGAGAGGAGGAGGAGGAGGAGGAGAGAGGAGGAGGAGGAGGAGGAGGAGAGAGATGAGGAGGAGGAGGAGGAGGAGAGAGGAGGAGGAGAGAGAGGAGAGAGAGGAGGAGGAGGAGGAGGAGGAGGAGAGAGAGGAGGAGGAGGAGAGAGGAGGAGGAGAGAGAGGAGAGGAGGAGGTGGAGGAGAGAGAGGAGGAGGAGGAGGAGAGAGGAGGAGGAGAGAGAGGAGAGAGAGGAGGAGAGAGGAGGAGGAGGAGGAGAGAGAGGAGGAGAGAGGAGGAGGAGAGAGAGGAGAGAGAGGAGGAGGTGGAGGAGAGAGAGGAGGAGGAGGAGGAGAGAGGAGGAGGAGAGAGAGGAGAGAGAGGAGGAGGTGGAGGAGAGAGAGGAGGAGGAGGAGGAGAGAGGAGGAGGAGAGAGAGGAGAGAGAGGAGGAGGAGCGGAGGATTTATGTATTTAATGTGTACTGTGTGTATTTAGTGTGTACTCTGTGTGTTTAGTGTGTACTCTGTGCGTTTAGTGTATACTCTGTGTATTTAGCGTGTACTCTGTGTATTTAGTGTGTACTCTGTGTATTTAGTGTGTATTTAGCGTGTACTCTGTGTATTTAGTGTGTACTCTGTGTATTTAGTGTGTACTCTGTGTATTTAGTGTGTACTCTGTGTACTGTACCAGTCTCTCTCCAGACAGGACCTCCAGCAGCTTGATGAGCATGCGTCCGTCCCTCAGGTCCACGTACAGGTCTGTGATCCTGCAGGAGACTCTGGACAGGTGAGAGTTCACCCACTTAGTGAAGGTCTTCTTCTGCACCGCCTCCCGCTCATCTACACACACACACACGCACACACACACGCACACACACACACACGCACACACACACACACACACAGAGTTGTTAGCCACATTAGCTTGTTAGTTGTTAACTTGTGGGTTTACTGAAGGTCTGAAGGTCACACTGAGGTCATTTCACACAGACAGACAATCAATAATCAATAATCAGCGTTGTCTTTCAGTCAGCTGATGTCAACAACAGATTATTTTTATTAATTCATGTTGACAGAAAACTTCATCATCCACTCGTCTTCATCGTCTTTAATTAAAGAGATTAAAGGACGACGGTGTTTACGGCGTCATCATGTTGGTGTTACGTTACGATGTTCATCAGTAAACTGACTCTGGACCTGCCGGTTAAACTTTAACTACCAGGAGGTCAAAGGTCACCGACAGCTTCAACCACATCAACAGAGACGTCCGCAGAGGACCAACCATAGTGTCCAACTCTCAGAGACACTGAGAGACCTGGAGTGTGTTCCAATCCACGTACTTCCAGAAGTACACATCAATGTAGTGCACTGTGTGCACTCTGTACTCACTTGAGTAGTGCGTACATTTCAACGGGGTAGGGTTGTCTCAAATCGAATACTCTGCGGCGCACTGACCGGAAATGGCGATCGCAATATTTGACCGCGGCTCGCTACCCGTCAAAATATCTTCTTCTTCTTCGGGGTTTTACGGCAGCTGGCATCCTTTGTGTTGCTGCTGCCTCCTTCAGGTTTTACCCGTCAACTACCGCCAAAATATCTGCTGCTTTGTTGAAGAAAAAAATGAAAGCAGAGTGGAAATTACGTTTCCAACGTCGTCGCCTACGATGTGTCCTCCTGTTGGCTGATAATACACCGGTATGTTTACGTATTGTATTGTTTTATTCTGTTATCTACGTATGTTTGAATAGTGGTCGTAGTCCCGCCCCTTCCGCTACGTAGCCAAGATGCCGACATTTGAGTGTGGAAAGTGTCCAGCGTTCTACACTCAACGATCTGACCGTTTGAGTACAACATCCGGGTACTTTGAGTGCACTGCATTTTGCCGCACTTCCCAGTGTGAACGCACTTATGCACTCAAAATAGTAAGTGTAAGTACAGAAGTACGCGGATTGGAACACACTGCTGATCCCTGTTCTCGGCGTTCAAGTGGTGAAGTGGTGAGAACACCGCTGCTAAGCAACGGCAATATTAACGTTACTGTCGGCGTCTAGAAGCCACAGAGGATAAAATAAAATGTTCTGATGCTTCAACAGTTTGACTAAAAACTGAGACTTTCTGGATTTGATAAATGATCTTTTAAATGTTCAAACATCATTTGTGTGATTTATGGATCAATTCAAACGGGATCACAAAACGCATTTGTCTCTCTCCGTTGACTAACATTCATATTTTTCTGAAAAAAGGCCCCACTGTGGTCACAGGAAGGGGCGGGGCTTCGCCGCTCTATTGCTAACAGGCGCGGCGGCAGATCATCGAATCAGGCTGCGACATAACGTGATGTCATCAGGTAGGACGCTGCAAGAGCTCATTCAGATTCTGACTGAAACATCATCTGCTCCCTCCGACCTCTGACCTCTGACCCCTAAGTGACCCCGCTGACAGACTCTTCTCTTCTTCTTCTTCTTCTTACCTTGCAGCTGTTTGAATCGACCCTCCAGCTGGGTGTAGTTGAACTGAGTGGAGTCGGCCGACGCCCACTCCACCTCCATCACCCCCCCTAGTAGTTAGATCTAGATCTAGATCTAGATCTATATTAATATAGAGATCCAACAGGAGGAGAAAACCAGCGTCCTGCTGCGGAGTTCACAGTTTCAGTTCATCTCTGAGGCTGAAGTCCAGCAGCGTTTCAGATGATTCCACCACAGAAGAAGTGAAGATCTTCTCTCCTTTAAATCCAGACGAGTTCACGTCAAACAGAAATAAAAACCTTCCCGTTAACGAGCTTTAAAAACGTGAATAAAATCCTCCGGACTCAAAAGAGAAGAATCTCCCAGAATGAGCTGAAACTGCAGACGGGTTTAAAACCACAGAAGAAGAAGAAGAAAATAGACGTAGTGGACATGCAGCCGAAGACGAAGACGTCCTCGTGTTTCAGGAGGTGAAAGAAAAAGAGTCCAGAGTCCAGAGGTCAACGAGACGCCGCCGAGCGCCGTGTGTTTGTGTGTGCGTGTATGTGTGTGTGTGTGTGTCATCATCAGCAGCTTCATTCTTCTTCTGATTGTTCTGTTTCCCTCCAACACACACACACACACACACACACACACACACACACACACACACACACACACACACACAAGCCCCGCCGACTGCAAACAGAGGGGGGAGGAGGAGGAAACCCCCCCGCCATATAATATACACTGTAAAAAATGAAAACAATTCCTGACATTCCCAGTTTCAGTTGAACATTTGAGAGTTTCTCTGTTATTATAATTCATCATCTGTAACCTCTGATCCTGTTCAGGGCCGCGGGGGGGGGGGGGGGGGGGCAGACTATCACAGGGCTGACACGTAGAGACAGACAACCTAACACACTCACATTCACACCTACAGGACATTTAGAGTCAACAGTTAACCCAACCTGCATGTCTTTGGACTGTGGGAGGAAACCTGAGCCCCCGGAGTAAATCCACACTAACACGGAGAGAACATGTAAACTCTGTTATTATTAGTAGTAGTTTAATTCTATCAATAGATTTCTGTTTGTTATATATAAATATATATAATATAACCAGGGCTGTCAAAGTAAACGCGGTAATGTTAATGCAAATTCCACTAATTTCTTTAACGCAGAGTGAAGATCCTGGTATCATAGTAAACTATAAAACCTGATGAATCCATCGGTACCAACCAGGTCACACTAGCTCGTCATGAAGGAGGTTAAATAACGCTCCAAACTTGCGCTAAATTTCGGCGAGGAAAAACTGACATGAAAATGCAAAACACTTGCCTGCTAATATTATATGTGTAGGGCTTTCATTGTGAAAGGTGTGAAGAGAAGGAGTGGATGCTGTCGTCATGATTGAAAGGAGTAATAAAGTTGTTGTTGTTTCATAAATATAAAAAGCAACTCTTCGTTCCACACAACGTGATTGGTTGTTAATAAAAACTGGAAAATATTCTGCCAGCTGGAAGAACATTTAATAAAAAGGTGTTATATTTTTTACAGTGTAGAGTGGCTTCACCAGTCAGCCAATGACGTTAGAGTTTGACAATGATGTCATCAGGGGTGTGAAGGGGGGGGGGGGAGTTTCCCTTCATTGTTCCTTCACATTCCTGACTGAAGGACAGGAAGTCAGAGACAAACATCCTGGGCACACACACACACACACACACACACACACACACACCGACCCGCGCACGTGCACGCACACACACGCACACGCACACACACACACACACTGATTTATCAGTTAGTTTATATTTAACTTCTCCTTCAGGTATCAGACTCATCTTTTATAGTGTGATTTTCTTTTTCTACATATTAATGAGTTGTGGATCATAAACATGACAGGGACAGACTTGTCCAATCAGAGGACAGAACAGTCTCGTCCTGTCCAATCAGAGGACAGAACAGTCTCTTCCTGTCCAATCAGAGACAGTCCTGTCCAATCAGAAGACAGAACAGTCTCTTCTTGTCCAATCAGAGGACAGAACAGTCTGGTCCTGTCCAATCAGAGGACAGAACAGTCTCTTCCTGTCCAATCAGAGACAGTCCTGTCCAATCAGAGGACAGAACAGTCTCTTCCTGTCCAATCAGAGACAGTCCTGTCCAATCAGAAGACAGAACAGTCTGGTCCTATCCAATCAGAGGACAGAACAGTCTGGTCCTGTCCAATCAGAGGACAGAACAGTCTCTTCCTGTCCAATCAGAGACAGTCCTGTCCAATCAGAGGACAGAACAGTCTCTTCCTGTCCAATCAGAGACAGTCCTGTCCAATCAGAAGACAGAACAGTCTCTTCCTGTCCAATCAGAGACAGTCCTGTCCAATCAGAGGACAGAACAGTCTCTTCCTGTCCAATCAGAGACAGTCCTGTCCAATCAGAGGACAGAACAGTCTGGTCCTGTCCAATCAGAGGACAGAACAGTCTCTTCCTGTCCAATCAGAGACAGTCCTGTCCAATCAGAGGACAGAACAGTCTCTTCCTGTCCAATCAGAGACAGTCCTGTCCAATCAGAGGACAGAACAGTCTCTTCCTGTCCAATCAGAGACAGTCTTGTCCAATCAGAGGACAGTCCTGTCCAATCAGAGGACAGTCCTGTCCAATCAGAGGGCAGAACAGTCTCTTCCTGTCCAATCAGAGGACAGAACAGTCTCTTCCTGTCCTCAGCGCTGCAATCAGCTGATCAGACTGAATCTGTTCTGCAGAGAAATCACATTATCCATCAGTGAGTCAGCAGAGCGCCGAGCATGCTGGGAGTCTGAACTCAGCCCTTCACAATAAAAGCCCTGAGACCTAATCCCTTCACAATAAAAGCCCTGTAAATTTACAGGAAATGTCTTCAGGGAAACATTATATCTGTCTACTCCTCTTCCTCCTCCTCCTGAGTCATGTGACTCAGTGTCTCATATTCAGTGTTGCATCACACAGACACATTATGATGTCATCACAATGTGACACGGTATTTTAGTTTTTGTCTTATTTCGTCTTTTGTTTGTCGTTGAGCGTCTCTGTCGTCTCTCTGTCTGTCTCTATCGTCTCTTTGTCTCTGTCGTCTCTCTGTCTCTGTCTCTATCGTCTCTTTGTCTCTGTCGTCTCTCTGTTGTCCCTGTCTTTGTCTCTGTCGTCTCTCTGTCTCTGTCTCTGTCCTCTGTCTCTGCTGTCTTTGGTGCAGATGGACCTCAGGTAACCTGATTTAAGGTGGTATTTTAAGGCGGCGGGGCTCTTACCTGCGAGCGCCTTGATGCGCGAGCGTTCGAAGAGGCGGGCCGAGCTGTTCTCGTTGTCCCAGTCCTCGTCCCAGCGGTTGTTGACCGTGTCATTGTTGGTGCTGCTGTACTGCTGCTGCAGCTCATTGTGGTCGAAATCGGCGGCCACCGTCGTCATCATGACCTTTCACCTCTGACTCACGCCTCAAAGTCAGCGGGGACGCGTCCACATCGGCGGTTTCAGGCCGAGCCCTGCGGGACAGGAAGTCAACATGTTCAATAAATATGATCAGAGAGCACTCTGGGAAATCCATCAGGAGCTCATTAACATATTATGATGACATCAGACTGATGACAACACTGTGTGATGACATCATGTAGATGTGTCCTCACAAAGACACAAAGACTGCAGGTCCTCACAAGAGACAACAGTGGTGTCAAAGTAAAAAGTCAGGCGTTCACTGACTGTTGCTTTCTGCAGCTGACTGTCTCTGTTAATGAGGCGTTCACTGACTGTTGCTTTCTGCAGCCGACTGTCTCTGTTAATGAGGCGTTCACTGACTGTTGCTTTCTGCAGCCGACTGTCTCTGTTAATGAGACATGTCTGATGTGTGATGTCATGTGTGATGGTGTGATGTCATGTGTGATGTCGTGCCACGCTGAGCTCCCATTGGCTGCTGGGTCAGCTGACCGGAGCTAATGGAGGAAGTAAACAGCTCCATCACATCAGAGTTATTGGACTGAAGGAGCCATTAGAGCACTCAGACATCCAGAGGACGTCCTCGGGGACACCGCTAATGGCTTCCACTTCCCAGAATCCTCTGCTGCATGATGGAACCTGATCACTGATCAGTCTGAGCCGACGGCTGCAGCGCCGGAGGTCAGAGGTCAGAGGTCAGAGGTCAGAGGTCGGTAGAGGAACCGAAAAGTGGAAAGTAACCAAGTACATTTACTCAAGGACTACTTTGAGGTACTTGTTCTTTAGTATTTCTACTTCCACTCTTCTACATCTCAGAGGTATCTATTGTACTTTAAACTCTACTACATCTCAGAGGTATCTATTGTACTTTAAACTCTACTACATCTCAGAGGTATCTATTGTACTTTATACTCTACTACATCTCAGAGGTATCTATTGTACTTTATACTCTACTACATCTCAGAGGTATCTATTGTACTTTATACTCTACTACATCTCAGAGGTATCTATTGTACTTTATACTCTACTAGATTTATCTGACACATCTATACTTTTACTGGAGAATACTTTAACTACATTTAGATGATAGTACTGACATACAAGGTTGTAGTGGAGTATTTTCAGTGTGTAGTACTTTTACTGCAGAAAGGATCAGAATACTTCCTCTACCTCTGAGTAAAAGTACTTTTAGCGAGTAAAAACAAATGAAATCATTTCCTGTTTGTTCTGTTATGATGAGTTCAGTCAGCCAATAGGAACGCAGCATTGCTCTCACTGTTTACAGTCAGCCAATAGGAACACAGCGTTGCTCTCACACTGTTTACAGTCAGCCAATAGGAACACAGCGTTGCTCTCACTGTTTACAGTCAGCCAATAGGAACACAGCGTTGCTCTCACACTGTTTAGTCAGCCAATAGGAACGCAGCGTTGCTCTCACACTGTTTATAGTCTCCTATTGATCTGATCGATATTTATCGACCACAGCTGAGTGCAGCTAACGGAGACCTCCTGAGGACATCAGCCTCTTAACGTGATCAACATGAAGGATGAAAAACTATTAAAGTATTTATTACTGAGTATTAAAACTACTCCAACAAGTACAGTTTACTCCAAACAGTAACTTAGGTACACGTAACAGAGTAAAAGTACCTCAGAGTGAAGAGATAGTACAACGTGAAGAACAACCACCCAACCGGGACGCACACAGGACAAAAACAAGCGCACCTCCTGCTTTAACACACTGCTTTCATTCTACATTCATCCCTCTATTATATGTTTAATTTACTGATTTACTTGAGTCAATAAAATATCAAAGTTTACAAGGTGACACAAAGATTATTAATATTTTACATCAGCTCAAATAAAGACACAATTAATCACATTAATGTTTCAAGTTTATTTAAATAACTGACTTTATATTAGATCAATGATTTAACATAAAGTCAGTTGTCTAAATAAATAAATATTATTTAAATAAATTATTATTATTTAAATAAATAAAAAGCCAGTTATTTAAATAAATAACTGACCTTATATTATATCAATGATTTAATATAAAGTCAGTTATTTAAATAAATAAATATTATTTAAATAAATAAAAAGCCAGTTATTTAAATAAATAACTGACCTTATATTAGATCAATGATTTAAAATGATCATTAATAAACTGATTAAGTCTTTTCAGCTCAACTTTGATTAAATTTAATAAAAATAAAACTGAACATGAATGAATAAATAAAACCTTTATTTGAACGTCTTAATGCAAATATTTGTACATATTTCATACTTTTTATATTCTCATTTTCTTATTTTTATTTTAGTACTAGTTAATATTTCTTTACATACTATGTTGTGTTTATATTTTAGCATTATGTACATTATTTATATGTTTACATACTCCTTTATTTCTATTTTATTACATTTCTTTATGTTTGTATAAGAGCAACTGTTATGTCCCATCCTCCCGGGGATAAATAAAGTAGATCAACATATCAATCTATAGTAGATATGATTCTGATATTTCTAAAAGTGAGAAATGTCAAACATAAAAACATAAAAAGTGAATAATAAAAAACAGAGTGAAGAAGGTAGAAAAATAAAAGAGGTTTTCCCTGAAAAAGAAGATAAAAATAGAGTGAAAACTGGGAGGGGGGGGGGACAGGAAGTACTGGGGCCGCCGCCCCGTCCCTCTGGGACCATCCCCCAACATGACCACACTCAGCTGTTCTACAACTGTTTACTAACTGCTAGCTAATGAGGAGAACATTCCACTTAGAGCATTCAGAGGATGGATGGATCAGACTAGAGACCTAGAGCATTCAGAGGATGGATGGATCAGACTAGAGACCTAGAGCATTCAGAGGATGGATGGATCAGACTAGAGACCTAGAGCATTCAGAGGATGGATGGATCAGACTAGAGACCTAGAGCATTCAGAGGATGGATGGATCAGACTAGAGACCTAGAGCATTCAAAAATGCAATTCTTGCAGAAATCTAAAAAATGTCAAAACGTTTTTGATCACAGCATGTCTTCTTCTCTGGTGTTCCTCAAGGTCTTGGTGTGTTAATGTGGTATTTTGGAGGGATTATTGATCATTTTTATTAATTCTCCAGTGGGGAAAAATTGTTAAATTTAGCACCAAATCTGTGGAACAAATGGGATCAACCCAAAAATTGCTGCAAAAACTTAAGAGACCTAATAGAGCATGGAGATGACCATCACATACTACTATCATCATGTTCTAAACCCTGATAAGAACATCTTGACCCTCAGTGCTGAGCAGCATCTCAAATTAATTTTCAGGTTCCAGTTTTCAGATGATGTACACCACTTCTATGTGACATCTACTGTTGACCTGCTATCTCCCCCTAAAGACCCCCTGGACCCCCTAAAGAAGACCGGCTCTATTGAGGGTGTCAGGGGGTACAGAATCAGGGACAGCGGTACACCAGCATGCTTTAGTCTAGCTCAGCATGGAGACCATCAAAACGTCTGTTGCATTCTTTAAATACACTGGACAGGAGGGTCTGTGTGTGTTGGGGGGGGGGGGGACCTCAGTAAATACCATCAGACATTCTTCATCCTGACAGTCACAGCTGAGGAAACACACAACACACACACACAGGGCAGCCGGTGTGAGTCACCTGTCTCCTAGCAACAGCTGTCTCGCAGGACGACCACACACACACACACACACACACACACACAGTGATGTTAACATGCTAAGCTAAGCTAACGGCTGCTGGTATCAGTGTGTACGTGTGACTCTCAGAGAGGAAGAGGAGAAGAAGAGGGTTTATATCTAGACGTGATATCTAACTGCTCCTTTAAGTATCGGCACAGTTTGACCTTTAACCCTAGAGGACACAGAGAGGTCCTCAGTAAATGTGACGACAACATTAGTTTAACTGCATTGTTTTCTATTTGGGACGTCCTAACCGGACGCACGGTTTCTATTTATTCCAGGTGTCGCTGTTAACAAGCAATCTCTGATTCTCACAGAGTCCCGTTAACTTTCCTTCAGTAAAGTCAGTCGGAAAGAGAGTCGTACAATATCGAAGCAGCGTTTCAGAGACGTCATTAATACTGTCATTAATACTGTTAATAAT
Source organism: Sebastes fasciatus (assembly GCF_043250625.1). Taxonomy (NCBI): domain Eukaryota; kingdom Metazoa; phylum Chordata; class Actinopteri; order Perciformes; family Sebastidae; genus Sebastes; species Sebastes fasciatus. Next base: position 41,428,066 of record NC_133797.1, read on the forward strand.
ACTGTCAATAATACTGTCAATAATACTGTCAATAATACTGTCAATAATACTGTTAATAATACTGTCAATAATACTGTCAGTAATACTGTCAATAATACTGTTAATAATACTGTCAATAATACTGTTAATAATACTGTCAATAATACTGTCAATAATACTGTCATTAATACTGTCATTAATACTGTCATTAATACTGTCAATAATACTGTCATTAATACTGTCAATAATACTGTCATTAATACTGTCATTAATACTGTCAATAATACTGTTAATAATACTGTTAATAATACTGTCAATAATACTGTCATTAATACTGTCAATAATACTGTCATTAATACTGTCATTAATACTGTCATTAATACTGTTAATAATACTGTCATTAATACTGTCAATAATACTGTCATTAATACTGTCATTAATACTGTCATTAATACTGTCATTAATACTGTCAATAATACTGTCATTAATACTGTCATTAATACTGTCATTAATACTGTCAATAATACTGTCATTAATACTGTCATTAATACTGTCATTAATACTGTCATTAATACTGTCAATAATACTGTTAATAATACTGTTAATAATACTGTCAATAATACTGTCATTAATACTGTCAATAATACTGTCATTAATACTGTCATTAATACTGTCATTAATACTGTCAGTAATACTGTCAATAATACTGTTAATAATACTGTCATTAATACTGTCATTAATACTGTCAATAATACTGTCATTAATACTGTCAATAATACTGTCATTAATACTGTCAATAATACTGTCAATAATACTGTCATTAATACTGTCATTAATACTGTCATTAATACTGTCAATAATACTGTCATTAATACTGTCAATAATACTGTCATTAATACTGTCAATAATACTGTCATTAATACTGTCATTAATACTGTCAATAATACTGTCATTAATACTGTCATTAATACTGTCATTAATACTGTCAATAATACTGTTAATAATACTGTCAATAATACTGTCATTAATACTGTCAATAATACTGTCATTAATACTGTCATTAATACTGTCATTAATACTGTCAATAATACTGTCAATAATACTGTCAATAATACTGTCATTAATACTGTCAATAATACTGTCATTAATACTGTCATTAATACTGTCATTAATACTGTCATTAATACTGTTAATAATACTGTTAATAATACTGTTAATAATACTGTCATTAATACTGTCAATAATACTGTCATTAATACTGTTAATAATACTGTTAATAATACTGTTAATAATACTGTCATTAATACTGTCAGTAATACTGTCAATAATACTGTTAATAATACTGTCATTAATACTGTCAATAATACTGTCAGTAATACTGTCAATAATACTGTCAGTAATACTGTTAATAATACTGTCATTAATACTGTTAATAATACTGTCATTAATACTGTTAATAATACTGTCAATAATACTGTTAATAATACTGTCAGTAATACTGTTAATAATACTGTCATTAATACTGTCAATAATACTGTCAGTAATACTGTCAATAATACTGTTAATAATACTGTCAATAATACTGTTAATAATACTGTCATTAATACTGTCAATAATACTGTCATTAATACTGTTAATAATACTGTTAATAATACTGTCAATAATACTGTCAGTAATACTGTCAATAATACTGTTAATAATACTGTCAATAATACTGTTAATAATACTGTCAGTAATACTGTTAATAATACTGTTAATAATACTGTCATTAATACTGTCAATAATACTGTCAGTAATACTGTCAATAATACTGTTAATAATACTGTCAATAATACTGTTAATAATACTGTCATTAATACTGTCAATAATACTGTCAGTAATACTGTTAATAATACTGTTAATAATACTGTCATTAATACTGTCAATAATACTGTCAGTAATACTGTCAATAATACTGTTAATAATACTGTCAATAATACTGTTAATAATACTGTCATTAATACTGTCAATAATACTGTCATTAATACTGTTAATAATACTGTTAATAATACTATCAATAATACTATCATTAATACTGTCAATAATACTGTCATTAATACTGTCAATAATACTGTCATTAATACTGTTAATAATACTGTTAATAATACTGTTAATAATACTGTTAATAATACTGTCATTAATACTGTCATTAATACTGTTAATAATACTGTTAATAATACTGTTAATAATACTGTCAATAATACTGTCAGTAATACTGTTAATAATACTGTTAATAATACTGTCAATAATACTGTCATTAATACTGTTAATAATACTGTTAATAATACTGTTAATAATACTGTCAATAATACTGTCAGTAATACTGTCAATAATACTGTTAATAATACTGTCAATAATACTGTTAATAATACTGTCAATAATACTGTCAATAATACTGTCATTAATACTGTCAATAATACTGTCATTAATACTGTTAATAATACTGTTAATAATACTGTCAATAATACTGTCATTAATACTGTCAATAATACTGTCATTAATACTGTCAATAATACTGTCAATAATACTGTCAATAATACTGTCAATAATACTGTCAGTAATACTGTCAATAATACTGTTAATAATACATACTTGTCAATAATACTGGGATTATCAATTAATACTGTCATTAATACTGTCATTAATACTGTCAATAATACTGTCATTAATACTGTCAATAATACTGTCAGTAATACTGTCATTAATACTGTCATTAATACTGTCCATTAATACTGTCATTAATAGTCATATATGTCATTAATACTGTCATTAATACTGTCAATAATACTGTCATTAATACTGTCAATAATACTGTCATTAATACTGTCAATAATACTGTCATTAATACTGTCATTAATACTGTCATTAATACTGTCATTAATACTGTCAATAATACTGTCATAATACTGTCAATAATACTGTCATTAATACTGTCAATAATACTGTCATTAATACTGTCAATAATACTGTTAATAATACTGTCAATAATACTGTCAATAATACTGTCATTAATACTGTCAGTAATACTGTCAATAATACTGTCAATAATACTGTTAATAATACTGTCAATAATACTGTCAATAATACTGTCATTAATACTGTCAATAATACTGTCATTAATACTGTCAATAATACTGTCATTAATACTGTCAATAATACTGTCAATAATACTGTAATAATACTGTCATTAATACTGTCAATAATACTGTCATTAATACTGTCAATAATACTGTCATTAATACTGTCATAATACTGTCATTAATACTGTCAATAATACTGTCATTAATACTGTCAATAATACTGTCATAATACTGTCATTAATACTGTCATAATACTGTCAATAATACTGTCAATAATACTGTCAATAATACTGTCATTAATACTGTCATTAATACTGTCATTAATACTGTCATTAATACTGTCAATAATACTGTCATTAATACTGTCAATAATACTGTCATTAATACTGTCAATAATACTGTCATTAATACTGTAATTAATACTGTCATTAATACTGTCATTAATACTGTCATTAATACTGTCATTAATACTGTCATTAATACTGTCATTAATACTGTCATTAATACTGTCAATAATACTGCATATTACTGTCAGTATACTGTCAATAATACTGTCATTAATACTGTTAATAATACTGTCAATAATACTGTCAATAATACTGTCATTAATACTGTCAATAATACTGTCATTAATACTGTCAATAATACTGTCATTAATACTGTCATTAATACTGTCATTAATACTGTCAATAATACTGTCATTAATACTGTCAATAATACTGTCATTAATACTGTCAATAATACTGTCATTAATACTGTCATTAATACTGTCATTAATACTGTCAGTAATACTGTTAATAATACTGTCAATAATACTGTCAGTAATACTGTCAATAATACTGTTAATAATACTGTCATTAATACTGTCAATAATACTGTCATTAATACTGTCAATAATACTGTTAATAATACTGTCATTAATACTGTCATTAATACAGCAATGCAGCAACCTCGTATCTCCAGCCTGTTTTCAGCTTAGTGACGACTCATCTTCATCTGATCTAAGAGGCTTTTTAAAGAGTTTATTCAGCTTCAGGAGGACGAAGAGGACGAAGAGGAGGATTTACTCTTCATCCTTCAGTTAATCACAAACATTCAACATCAACACATCTGGAGATACCTGGTTTCACCTGGACAGGAAGGACCTAGATAAATGTAGTGGAGTATTTAGTACAATAGTTACCTCTGAGATGTAGTGGAGGAGAAGTAGATATACTCTAGTATAAGTACCGTGAATCTGTACTTAATTGTATTGCAGTTACTGTTGTAAAACGAGGTGCGTTTGAATCGTCCACCTGAGAGAGAAGAGGTCTGTGATCACACTAATAGCTCTAAACCAAGATGGAGGAACTCTGGAGCCTCTTCCCTTCATTATTCATGTTAATGAGCGTCAGTCTGGTGAGCTGAGGACACTCAGAGACACTAATATCAGACCTTAAACTAATCATCTGCATTATTGATCACCAGTTATAAAGCGTATCGTGTTTCAGACATTTAAATGTTCAAACAGTAGAATTCATGTTGTTTATTAACGGTCTGATCCATTACCAGACAAACTGCTGAATATCATCATAATAATATTCATAATAATAACACAGGAGTGAGAGTAAATATGGAACGTTTCCATCGTAAACATTTCCTGTAACGCTCACATTGATTATTTCAGAGTATTCCCAGAGGACGCCTACAGACAGGACGCTACTTCCTGTCATGGTTCCATTAACTCTAATGTGTTCTCTGAGTACCTCCGCAGAACGTTTGGAGAACGTACTCTGAAGCTTCAGGAAGACATTAAAATGTTGTGTTTAAGAACATTTATCCAAAGAATAAGACCGTGAGACAAACAACCGACGTCCTGTAAACGTGTTTATGAGCTTTGTTTACATGATGTGGTCCAACATAAGGTTCTCCTACAGTTTGTCCGTCAGACGAGTCGCACGGTTCCTTCACATGAAACTCGTGTTTACAACACGGGGAAGGCGTGGACACGATATGCTCGGCGTTAAAGTGGTTAAGTGGTGAGAACGCCGCCGCTAAGCAACAACAATATTAACGTTACTGTCGGCTAGGGATGCACAATTACACAAATAATAATCATGACTTCGGGGTTCCCACAGTTAACTGAACATGATCGACTGAGATATTAACGTTTGAAATGTTCTGCTCGTAGAAAACTCTGCAGCAGATCAAATCAAATCAAGCGCTTCCTAAACTAACAGCCACCATCCGGTGATCCAGATGTTTTGGCTTCACTTTTAGGTATAGATATTATCTATACAACCAATGTGTTTATGATTAAAGGTCCCATATCGTGCTCATTTTCAGGTGCATACTTGTATTTTGTGTTTCTACTTGAACATGTTTACATGATGTAAACACCTTTATTTTCCTCATCCTGTCTGTCTGAATATTCCTGTATTCACCCTCTGTCTGAAACGCTCCGTTTTAGTGCATTTCAACTGAATTGCGTTGTTAGGCAACAGCTTGGGTCCATGTTTACTTCCTGTCAGCTGATGTTATTCACATCCACTGCAACAGGAAATAAACTGGGAGTCATTTAGAATGTTTACGTTTAAAACCGTGTAATGGTCTAAATATTGTATATTTGTGACATCACAAATGGACAGAAATCCTGACGGCTTGTTTCAAACCTCACGCTCCACCTCCCTGACGGTGCGCTGGTGGTGCGCCCGACCCTGCGGGGACGGGATCCCCCTCAGCCGGTGCGCGCTGGCCCTCACTTTCATTGCACTGCGGGGTTGTGCTTGCACCCTCTGACTCGCGCGTGCGTTAGACTCCTTGGTTCGTGTTTCAAGGCGGGTCGGGTGGGTTGCCAACATCGCCACAGACCTCTGGCGCCTTTTACGGACGTGGCACAGCGCGGTTGGGGTGCACTGAGGACAGTCCGCCCCAGTCGACAGTCGCACGGGTAGCAGGGGGCCCCGTAAAGCTGCAGCTGTGAGCCACCTTCACACCCTCCAGCTGGCTGTTAACGAGGGTCTTTTGGCACAGAGAAGTACTCGTATCGGTACTCGTATCGGTACTCGGTATCGGCGAGTACCCAAATGTAAGTACTTGTACTCGGTCTGAAAAAAAGTGGAATCAGTGCAATTATTATGTAGCGAAAAATTAACTGCCATGGCCTCCGACATTTCTGACAACGCCAACAAACACGTCACAACTCGTGAACTCTGAGCTTTCAGAAACTTTCCCCTGACGAGGGCGTTCATATGAACTCTACTGGTGAACACGGTAAACACCACCACATCTGAAGGAACCAGTAAAACGTGAAGAAGGTGAACAAGAGAACGTTCTGTAGAGAACCTTCTAAAGTTACAACGCATGATGACTTGCATTATTATCAATGTTTATCTGTTGACTGTTGCTTCCATTCATTAATTTATTCATTCATTCATTGTTTGTTTGTTTGTTTCCTTTAAAAGTTCTGAGCTTCAAACTGAGTTTCATTCGACCAACAAAACCCCAAAATTAAAAGATATATGAATGTAAATGGGTTCTGTGGGTACCCACGAGTCTCCCCTTTACAGACATGCTCACTTTATGATGATCACATGCAGTTTGGGGCAAGTCGTAGTCAAGTCAGCACACTGACACACTGACAGCTGTTGTTGCCTGTTGGGCTGCAGTTTGCCATGTTATGATCTGAGCATATTGTTTTATGCTAAATGCAGTACCTGTGAGGGTTTCTGGATCAATATCTGTCATTGATTTGTGTTGTTCATTGATTTACAATAATAAATATATCCATACATTTACATAAAGCAGCATATTTGTCCACTCCCATGTTGATAAGAGGATTAAATACTGGACTGATCTCCTTTAAGGTTCATTTAGAACAGATAAAAACATGATTCAATATTTGAATTGATTGACAGCTCTAATTATTATTAATAAACATGTTTCTGATTTAACTAATCAGAACGTTTAGAAAACATTCCCAGAATGTTCCAGCAACTAAATATTGATGCTGAGTGTTGAGTTCGGGTTCTGGTTCTGGTGTATAGAGACCTATAGAGTCCTATAGGGATCTATAGAGACCAGTCTGGGGAGGTCTGCAGGTCCAGCCCGGACCCCCCTCCCTGGAGGACCCTGGAGCCGCCCTGCCCTGCGTGACGTCATCACGGTTCTGGAACCTCCATGTTTGTGTTTTGCAGGGATTCACGCAACGTTCCCGCAACGTTCACGCAACCACCACCAGTCCACCGGGCCTGCAGAGCCTCCCTCAGCCGGGGGCCGGAGGCTGCAGGCCGGACTAATCCTGCTCATCCTCCCGCTGCACAAACACACCAATACCGTGCACTGTTTATTGTCCTGAGCACGCACACACACACTAACACAACACCATCTCCTCTTCCTCCCGCGGCCACGCCTGTTTTTGCGTCCGTGCATGATGGCGCACCGTTATTCTGCTCCATCCTCCATCCGGCCGCCTCTACAGGCTGCTGGGCGGCCGGCTGAGGAGCACCGCGGGCCGGCCACAGAGAGAGAGAGGGACCGGGGAGAGGGACCGGGCCTCCGGGAGGACTCTCTGCTGCAGACCGGAGAGAGAGTCCTCACTCCCGGGTCTCCGACGGGTCTCCGACGGGTCTCCGAAGGGGAGTTAACGGAGGATCGGAGGCTTCACCGCTCCAATCACTGCACCGCGACAACACAAACCCAGTAGAACCCAGTAGAACCCAGTACAGACCAGTAGAACCCACTGAGGAGCTGCTTACCTGCTCAGAAGATCACAGCGAGTCTGCGAAGTTGAGCTGAGACGAAGAAGAGTCGGAGACAGAGAGAGAGGACAGACTGAGAGACAGACAGGAGGAGGAGGAGGAAGAGGAGGAGGAAGAGGAGGAGGGAGCTGCTGCTGCTGCTGCTGCAGGGAATGACGGGAAAGAATCCGCACTGCCCCCCCCTCCCTCCCTCCTCCTCTTCCTCCTCCCCCTCCTCCTCCTCCTCTCTCCCTCCTCCTCTTCCTCCTCCCCCCTCCTCCTCCTCTCCTCCCTCCTCCTCCTCCTCCTCCCTCCTCTCTTCTCCTCCCTCCTCCCCCCTCCCTACCTCCTCCTCTTCCTCCTCCTCCTCCTCCCTCCTCTCTTCTCCTCCCTCCTCCCCCCTCCCTACCTCCTCCTCTTCCTCCTCCCCCCTCCTCCTCCTCTCCTCCCTCCTCTCCTCCCTCCTCCTCCCCCCTCCTCCTCCTCTCCTCCCTCCTCCTCCTCCTCCTCCTCCTCTTCCTCCTCCTCCTCCTCCCTCCTCTCTTCTCCTCCCTCCTCCCCCCTCCCTACCTCCTCCTCTTCCTCCTCCCCCCTCCTCCTCCTCTCCTCCCTCCTCCTCCTCCCTCCTCCTCCACTCCTCCCTCCTCCTCCTCTCCTCCTCCTCCTCCTCCTCTTCCTCCTCCTCCTCCTCCCTCCTCCTCTTCCTCCTCCCCCCTCCTCCTCCTCTCCTCCCTCCTCTCCTCCCTCCTCCTCCTCTTCTCCCTCCTCTCCTCCTCTCCTCCCTCCTCCTCCTCTTCCTCCTCCTCCTCCTCCCTCCTCTCTTCTCCTCCCTCCTCCTCCTCTTCCTCCTCCTCCTCCTCCCTCCTCCTCCTCTCCTCTCCTCCCTCCTCCTCCTCTTCCTCCTCCCCTCCAGTCTGCATCAGTTCGGGTCTAGGTCTAGGTCTAGGGTCTAAGTCTAGACTTAGACCCTAGACCTAGACCTAGATCTAGATCTAGATCTAGGTCTAGCGCCTCCTGCAGGCTGCAGAGTTCTCTACAGCCACCAGATGAACATGTTGATCTGTCCTGATGGAGGCGCTAGAGACGGAGAGGAAGGGGTTGATCCTCTAGATCTAGATCTAAGTCTAGACTTAGACCCTAGACCTAGGTCTAGGTCTAGACCTAGATCTAGACCTAGATCAGGGGTCAGCAACCTTTACTATCAAAGAGCCCTTTTAGGTAAATAAACAAAACTAAAATCTGTCTGGAGCCACAAAACATGTGATCACTGTGATGAAGGTAACTCAGTTTATAGTCTCAGTATATAGTATATCAGTCTGATGCAGTGAGGGCCAGAGAGACTATGGACTACGGAGTATTAGGGCCACATTGAGGGAACAACATCTGAGATTTACAGAATAAAGTCACAATATTAAAAAGTCATAATATTACGAGAATAAAGTCATAACTTTACGGAAAAAAGAAAATAACATGTAAATATTACGACTTTTTTTCTCGTAAACCTTTGATTTTATTCTCGTAATATTACGACTTTATTCTCGAAATCTCAGATAAATTTTTTTCCTCAATGTGGCCCTAATACTCCGTCGTACCGTCGTGCCGTCGTGCCGTCGTACCATAGACCTACAACAATGATAAATAAAAATTAAAATTCCCACAACCAACAGTTAGTGTAGTGCCTGCATTATAGAGGTAGCGTAGATCACTACTGTTATATATTACCAGCATGATATGATCTAGATCCAGATTTAATTCAAGCTAACTGATAAATAAAGATTGTTTATGATAACGTTTTAGTGTGTGTACGTAACCTCTGGTTTATAGAGGCACATGCACATTCAACAACAAAACTAGCCCAAATAACAGTTAAAACCTATTCAGCATCCTGCTAACATATTAAAAACGTATGTTTGCGTTAATGTTACCTAACTGAACGCTGCTAACAGCTAACACTGCTGGTAAACACGAAGTCAGAGACGGGCATCAACAGTGTTCGAAGTTAGCTTGCTCTTAAAGGGACTGTTTGTAAGAATCCTAAATGTGTTGTTAACAGCTTCACCTGTGTCCGTTAAGTCAACTAAAGTCAGCGTCCTGTTGCTGGCGCTTGTGCTCGCTCTACATAGACATGAAGGAGCATCGCTCAACACAGTGAGGAGACACACGTCAGCTAAAAGCACAATATCACTCTATATTTCAGCTGCTTGGCAGTAATGTTAGCTGACCAGACCAAGGTCTCTCCATGAATCAATGCTGATCCTAGTGTTGGCTTTTCCTGCCTCAGCCTCCCGACCGCGGCCGGAGGGAACAGGGGAGACGCCGGAGTTTTGGTCGGAGACGATAACGTTTCTCTCTGCGGAGCCCCGTCACTTCACAAGACACGGGAAACCTCTGTTGGTCTGGAGGAGCTGCAGCAGTTATTTCTGCACAAACGTCCACTGAACATTCACTAGATGTTCTCAGAGCTAAACTAACTCTTCTGCAGTGTGGAGTGAGCAGCATGCACGTGAGAGGTGGAGAGAGAAGGACCGCGGTTCTAGGATGTTCTACTAACATTAGAAGAACACTGAATGAGAGACAGCTAGCTTTACCACAGTGACCAACGTTAGCTAATGAATCATTTCTTGTCCTTCACCTCTTAAACAGCATTAGTGACCCGTCCAGATGGAAAGTACCAATAACTACAACGTTACACGTCCATCCTGGCAGCAGTATGAGGGAACGTTATGTAGCTAAACATCTCTAAAGTAAGAGACAACTTTTCAACTAGCAAGCTATGCTAGCTAACGCTGTCCGTCTATCGCTGTCACCTCCTTGATCATAACAGAATATAGGAACCTTCATCACTGCTCAGTGCTCATTTTACAAAGGTCACCACAAGACAGCGTGTTCTTTGTTTAGATTATCAAACACTGGATCAAAGATCTTGGGTTCGGGCTGTCAGCGTTAGCTGGCGTAGCTAGCACGCTAGTGAGCCTTGACTTTCCCAGGATGAGACAGAATTGCATAGTGAAAGCAAAGTTTATGGGAAACCAATCTAAACGCACATTATATAACATAAAGGACACGCTGTCTTGTGGTGGCCTTTCTAAAATGAGCAGTGGTTAGTTACTATATTGTGTTATGATCAAGGAGTTGATAAGCTAGCGTTGAAACGTCTTCTTCCACTGAAGTGATTGAATTACTGCAGCAGCTGCTGTATACGGCTCACACGGCCGAAGACTTGTATTTGAGTTTTTTCTCCTTTGAGAGGTGATCTAAACACTTATGGGTTGTAAAAGATAAAGATTTGACAGGCTTGTGCGGTAGCCTGAGTTCCTGGTGTTAGCCGCCATGTTGGTACAGTGTTTTGCCTCCAGGCTCTGAGCCAGTGACTGAAAACTATGAATTAGAGGACATTTTGAAGAGAATTTCTAGGAACCAAAGATGATAGATCGCTACAAGGATGACGTATTCCTGTAGTCCAACAGGAAGTGATCATCTCCCTGGTTCCCGCCACTAACAGGAAGTGATCATCTCTCTGGTTCCCTCCGCTAACAGGAAGTGATCATCACCCTGGTTCCCTCCACTAACAGGAAGTGATCATCTCCCTGGTTCCCTCCACTAACAGGAAGTGATCATCTCCCTGGTTCCCTCCGCTAACAGGAAGTGATCATCACCCTGGTTCCCTCCGCTAACAGGAAGTGATCATCACCCTGGTTCCCTCCACTAACAGGAAGTGATCATCTCCCTGGTTCCCTCCACTAACAGGAAGTGATCATCTCCCTGGTTCCCTCCGCTAACAGGAAGTGATCATCACCCTGGTTCCCTCCACTAACAGGAAGTGATCATCTCCCTGGTTCCCTCCACTAACAGGAAGTGATCATCTCTCTGGTTCCCTCCACTAACAGGAAGTGATCATCTCTCTGGTTCCCTCCACTAACAGGAAGTGATCATCTCCCTGGTTCCCTCCACTAACAGGAAGTGATCATCTCTCTGGTTCCCTCCACTAACAGGAAGTGATCATCTCTCTGGTTCCCTCCACTAACAGGAAGTGATCATCTCTCTGGTTCCCTCCACTAACAGGAAGTGATCATCTCCCTGGTTCCCTCCACTAACAGGAAGTGATCATCTCTCTGGTTCCCTCCACTAACAGGAAGTGATCATCTCCCTGGTTCCCTCCACTAACAGGAAGTGATCATCACCCTGGTTCCCTCCACTAACAGGAAGTGATCATCTCCCTGGTTCCCTCCACTAACAGGAAGTGATCATCTCCCTGGTTCCCTCCGCTAACAGGAAGTGATCATCACCCTGGTTCCCTCCACTAACAGGAAGTGATCATCTCCCTGGTTCCCTCCACTAACAGGAAGTGATCATCTCTCTGGTTCCCTCCACTAACAGGAAGTGATCATCTCCCTGGTTCCCTCCGCTAACAAGAAGTGATCATCTCTCTGGTTCCCTCCACTAACAGGAAGTGATCATCTCTCTGGTTCCCTCCACTAACAGGAAGTGATCATCTCTCTGGTTCCCTCCACTAACAGGAAGTGATCATCTCCCTGGTTCCCTCCACTAACAGGAAGTGATCATCTCCCTAGTTCCCTTCCCTCCACTAACAGGAAGTGATCATCTCATAAACATAAGGCTGTAAAGGAGGATGAGTCGGCGTGACGCCGTTTAATCGTCATTTAGCCGCTTGTTAGCAACCGTCTTTTTTAAAACTCACCAGTAGGATATCTATTGACGTATTTTATATCGTAGAACAAAACGTTAAAAACTCTGCAGCTAGTGTTAACCACAGACCTTATTTCAGACATCTAACTAAAAACACATTGACTTCCAGACGAAGGAACAGGAAGTGACATCATGCTGACTCATTCCCGGGTTTTAGGACTCATTCCTGCAACTTTCTATTGAAAGACGCTGAGTCACGGGTCTTGGGGTACGGGGTATAACACATGCGCAGTGTAACTGGAGCTGCGTTCGTGCGTCGCTATTGGCTCAATTTCAGATCAGATTTTACTGTGCATGTTGTTGAACCCCCAAAGATACGACGCGTTGATGACGCGTGACCTCTCCTCTTTTCACCCTCCTTGCTGGGAACAAGGAAAAGGAACAACTGTAATTTTGTGTGTTTTCGACAGCTGCTGAGGCTCCTGGGTAATGTAGTATTTATAGAAAAACATTGTGCTTGATGAGCAGAAGCTGACAGTGTGGTTCCACAAGGAAACTTCCTGAGAACATGAGAACATGTTGTGTAAAGTGATCCGTGCTGACGGTCAGCACCGAGCCCATTACTCCTCTGATGGAGCACTCTAACCACGTCTGATGGAAAACACTAACGAGAGCTGTGATTGGATAAACACACTCAGAGTGCATCAGAGAACAGCAGCTACATACCTGAGTGCTGCTGTCAGGGACTGTTTTCATATCGATTCAGAATTTAGTCCATAAAATGTTAAGAAGAGACCATCTGAGTGAGTCCCACACTTTGTCCTCAATACTTCACTCAACGGGTCAGAAATCACTAGAACAGTTCAGACATTCTGGTTTTGTGTGTCCAGCTTTGGAGCTTTCAACAGAGCGCTCACTACCCTTTAAAACTGCACAACAACACATCAACAACACATTTTTCATTTGTTTTTATTAAACTTTGTGATAAATAGAAAATAAAAGACGAGGATCACAGATCGCTGGGAACATAAACTGAAAATTTCCTCACAGAGAAAAAGAGCAGAGAGACAAGGAGCTGTCAGAAGTCCAACCACTCCCTCATGTAGATGCAGTTGGACGGAGAGATTTCTCCTCCTTCGTGACAGTCGTCAAACACCTAACCACAGGAAACAGGAAGTTAGGATCAACCATGGAAACGGTTCTGGCTAGAGAGGATCCGTCTGGTGTAAATATGACGTCACGTTCTCGGCGAGAGAAGACTTGTGTTAACGTTGTAAACAGATAAAATCATGTAGAAACTCCTTCAGCACAGACTCCACCTCGCTGCTCCGCCGTTCCTCGCTGGGAGCCAACACCAACACCACACTGCTGGAGGTCCAGGCCGTATTACTGGGCCCGCTGGAGGGAAGGGAGGCACGGGAGAACCAGAACCAGGACTGAGCGGGGCAGACTGTCAGACCCTGCTGCAGTAAAATGAGAGGTTTTCTAAAGGGACTCTGGTGCTCGGAACCACTACCGCTGTTTCCCACAGGGACCGCCAAAACCAATGATAATGAAATAAATATTAACCTTGAACTTGATTCATGACTTAATCTAAAACAAATTAACATTTAACAAAACTGCAAATTCAACCTTCCTACAAGTGTCGAGATACAGGACGCCTGCAGAACGTAAACGCATGAACACAAACTCTAGCCAGAGTTTTACACAAGACGGATCCCTTCTAGCCAGAACTCATGGAAACCCTCTGATCTGGTCCTTTAAAACTGATCACATGTTGCGTTACCGGGCAGAGTCCGCAGGGCGTCCTGACGAGGCCGGTGGCTTGGATGATGGGGTTGACGCCGCGGTAAAGTTTCATCTGTCCGTCCACGCTGCCCACCGTTCCCTCCTTGGCGGCGATGACGGTCACCTCCACCTTCCCGTCGTAGATCAGCGTGTTCAGGATGGTCTCGATGTCGTCCATGGACAGATCCACCTGTAGTCAAGACAAAGAGTCACACTAAGATATGAAGTAAATCATGTGGATCAGCAGGTCGGTGTTGGTGGCGTGTGATGTCATAAAACGGGGCGGGGCTGTGAGAGCTTCACCTTGCTGATTCCCAGCTCACAGATGTACTTCCAGACTTCATGCGAGGTGGCGAACGAGCTGTTCCTCTGGACCATGGGACTCTGTTTGCTGTCCCTCGCCACTTCAGCCTGAACACACAACACAGACGGAGGGTCATGTGACATGTCATGTGTGCAACAAAGATATCTGTGCACATCGAATACGGAGTAACAGCAGCACTAGAATACGGAGTAACAGCGGCACTAGAATACGGAGTAACAGCGGCAGTAGAATACGGAGTAACAGCGGCACTAGAATACGGAGTAACAGCGGCAGTAGAATACGGAGTAACAGCGGCACTAGAATACGGAGTAACAGCGGCAGTAGAATACGGAGTAACAGCGGCAGTAGAATACGGAGTAACAGCGGCACTAGAATACGGAGTAACAGCGGCAGTAGAATACGGAGTAACAGCGGCACTAGAATACGGAGTAACAGCGGCACTAGAATACGGAGTAACAGCGGCAGTAGAATACGGAGTCACAGCGGCACTAGAATACGGAGTAACAGCGGCAGTAGAATACGGAGTAACAGCGGCAGTAGAATACGGAGTAACAGCGGCAGTAGAATAAGGAGTAACAGCGGCAGTAGAATACGGAGTAACAGCGGCAGTAGAATACGGAGTAACAGCGGCAGTAGAATAAGGAGTAACAGCGGCAGTAGAATACGGAGTAACAGCGGCAGTAGAATAAGGAGTAACAGCGGCAGTAGAATACGGAGTCACAGCGGCAGTAGAATACGGAGTAACAGCGGCAGTAGAATACGGAGTAACAGCGGCAGTAGAATACGGAGTAACAGCGGCAGTAGAATAAGGAGTAACAGCGGCAGTAGAATAAGGAGTAACAGCGGCAGTAGAATAAGGAGTAACAGCGGCAGTAGAATAAGGAGTAACAGCGGCAGTAGAATACGGAGTAACAGCTGCAGTAGAATACGGAGTAACAGCGGCAGTAGAATACGGAGTAACTGGTCTGACAGATCATCTCAAATCAAATAATGTTGATATTAGAAGGCGTTTAAATAAAGTTTTGTACCTTGCTCTGAAGGAACTTGAAGCACTGCTGGTTGAGAACTTCGACAAACTCAGACTCAAAGTCCTGGTCGCTGTACCAGGCGCCCCCCGTCACCGAGCGGTCCGGCTGCAGGTTGTACAGCATGTACACCTTCTTCTTAGACGCCTGCACATAAACATGAGACGGTCAGACAGGAAACCACCTCGTATCTCCACGGGGTCAGCCGATCAGGAACAACAGCTGATGTTTGTTTTTAACATTTTAAACTCACAGCGACAGATTTGACGGCTTTGATGAGTTTCTTGCTCTCCAGGTTCTTCAGGATCTTGTTGACCTCAGTCAGAGGGAGGTTGCTCTTAAAGCGGATATCTCTGCTCCAGATCCCTGCAGCACAACACTACCATTAGTTTATAGTGTTTATATCAGACCACCGTTAGTTTATACTCATTTATAATCAGACGTTCTTCGCCCGTTGAAATCTTTCAAAGCGAGCCACAGGAATAAATAGAAACGTGGCTTTTGCAGCGCTTTGTCACTCTCGGCCAGTTAGTTCATTCCAATAGAAAACATGCGATCAAACTGATTTAGTCACTGACGGTTGCTTGCGTTACATTCTGTTTGGAGGGTGTAATATGTAGCCTACATCCCGATACGTTAGACCTCTCTGAGTTGTACACATTATATCCCCTCTAGACTTTTTTTGTGAACCCCCAACCTAAAGTTCAAACTGCACCTTTCAACCTTAACAAAGGCAGCGCAGACCAGATCCACTTCTTCCCTTCTTGTCTTTCACAATAAAAGCTCTTGACATATAATACTCACAGGCGAGTATTTCAGTTGTTAATTCGTCACGCCCCCCGGTGAGTAAAGGCCTTAACTTTAGAAGATACCGATGTGATGTGTCTGCTGAAGTTAACTGGTATATTAACTTGTGAATGTATTTCATCATGAAGACATCTACTGATGTCCAGGATGAACAGTTTTACTGATGAACGGTTGTTTGAAGACTTGAATGACGACTCGACCCTCTAACGTGTAGAAACAGGAAACGGCGATCAGCATCAGCTCTGTGTGAACTCCCGATAACGTTTCTTACCTTTGTTTCCTGCGTCCTCAATGACCTGATAAACCAGCTTCTCCTGGTTGTCTGAACCTTTCATCTTACTGAAACACAACAACAACAACAACAACAACAAGAGGTCAGGAGGCCCACAATCATTTAAACAGACATCCCATAATATTCAGCGTTACCTGGCGCTCTGCATGTCCTTCATCCTGTACAGGAGACCTGAACTGTTCCTCAGCAGGTCCAGCTGACCCTGGAATCAATCACACTGATCAGAAACACTATCGACCAATGAGGAGAGAGGAGTGAGCAGTGACATAATCGTGATGAGACTGACCAATGACAGCAGCTTGTTGATGGCCATGGCTCTCTGCGTGGGCTCCAGTTGAGGCATGTCGTTCTGGATCACCTGGTCGGTGATACCGTGAGGAAACTGCTGACACAGGTCTTTGATCCTAAACACACAAAATGTTGGATTATTATTAAAAATGTATTTTATGTATATATATATAGACTGTATATAGAGTTTGCTGTTACAGAATGTATATAAAGATGGATGACAGTCATTTTAACAAATGTAAACAATATTCTATATACTGTATATTGGACAGGTTTTTATTCTGTATGGCTGCAACTAACGACTGTTTACATTAATAATATGAATTGACTAATTGTTAAATCTATAAAATATCCCATGAAGTCTTCAGTATAAAACAGAACATCTTTTGATTTGATTCATTTTCTGCTGACACCTTTTAGTATTATTATTATTATTATTATTATTAATATTATTATTATTATTATTAATATTATTAATATTATTATTATTATTATTAATATTATTATTATTATTATTATTATTAATATTATTATTCTTAATATTATTATTATTATTACTGTAACTGTATTATTTTGGTTTAAACGTTGTTCAGTTGTCTTTAGGACATCTTTGTTTAGTCGTCGTTAGGACATCTTCGTTGAGTCGTCGTTAGGACATCTTCGTTTAGTCGTCGTTAGGACATCTTCGTTGAGTCGTCGTTAGGACATCTTCGTTGAGTCGTCGTTAGGACATCTTCGTTTAGTCGTCTTTAGGACATCTTCGTTTAGTCGTCTTCAGGCACATCTACGTTTATTCGTCGTTAGGACATCTACGCTTAGTCGTCTTTAGGACATCTTTGTTTAGTTGTCTTTAGGACATCTTTGTTTAGTTGTCTATAGGACATCTTTGTTTAGTTGTCTATAGGACATCTTTGTCAGTTGTTGAGTTGTCTTCAGGACATATTTGTTTAGTTGTTTAGTCGTCTTCAGGACATCTTTGTTTAGTCGTCTTTAGGACATCTTTGTTTAGATGTCTTCAGGACATCTTTGTTCAGTTGTCTTCAGGACATCTTTGTTTAGTCGTCTTCATGACATCTGTTCAGTCGTCTTTAGGACATCTTTGTTCAGTCGTCTTTAGGACATCTTTGTTGAGTTGTCTTCAGGACATCTTTGTTGAGTTGTCTTCAGGACATCTTTGTTGAGTTGTCTTCAGGACATCTTTGTTGAGTTGTCTTCAGGACATCTTTGTTGAGTTGTCTTCAGGATATCTTTGTTGAGTTGTCTTCAGGACATGTTTAGTTGTCTTCAGGACATCTTTGTTCAGTTGTCTTCAGGACATGTTTAGTTGTCTTCAGGGCATCTTTGTTCAGTTGTCTTCAGGACATGTTTAGTTGTCTTCAGGACATCTTTGTTTAGTCGTCTTCAGGACATGTTTAGTTGTCTTCAGGACATGTTCAGTTGTCTTCATGACATCTGTTCAGTCGTCTTTAGGACATCTTTGTTGAGTTGTCTTCAGGACATCTTTGTTTAGTTGTCTTCAGGACATCTTTGTTTAGTTGTCTTCAGGACATCTTTGTTCAGTTGTCTTCAGGACATGTTTAGTTGTCTTCAGGACATCTTTGTTGAGTTGTCTTTAGGACATCTTTGTTGAGTTGTCTTCAGGACATCTTTGTTTAGTTGTCTTCAGGACATCTTTGTTCAGTTGTCTTCAGGACATCTTTGTTTAGTTGTCTTCAGGACATCTTTGTTTAGTTGTCTTCAGGACATCTTTGTTCAGTTGTCTTCAGGACATGTTTAGTTGTCTTCAGGACATCTTTGTTGAGTTGTCTTTAGGACATCTTTGTTGAGTTGTCTTCAGGACATCTTTGTTTAGTTGTCTTCAGGACATCTTTGTTTAGTTGTCTTCAGGACATCTTTGTTCAGTTGTCTTCAGGACATCTGTCTACCTGCTCAGGTGAATCTATTCTAAACACATCTTCAGTGTTTTCTGCTTCCAGACAGGAGCTCGTGTATTTAACCACAGCAGAGGAACATTTAAACCAAAATAATCCCAACAGATTAAGTCTCTTGTTTTCTGGATTAAACGAGTTATTAAAACATGAGTCTACATCTGTAAGAACAATTCGGCTCCACATTCAAACCACCAAGCAGAACTTTAACCATGAAGTGTCTGTCCATCCTGTGATGCTGAGACAACCTTTCATCATTATAACAGTTAAAGATGATAGAAAATGTTCAGATTATGGTGAAATAGTAAACTGGGAGGGCTGGCTGAAAAACCGAATTTACAATAACTTCACCAGGTTTCATAAAATGTATTTAATCTCTGAATATAACTTGTGTGTGTCTGATGATGAGCGAGTAAACACTAAATGTGATAGAAAGTGGACGGAGTTCGGCTCAGCTCGCTACCTGCCGGAGGACTCACCTGTTCTCCACCTCCGCAGAGTCTGGAGGACTCATCTCCTTCTTCACCTTCACATCCGACATTTACACAGTTTCTCTGTCTTCTGTCTGAGCTGCTGGGAATGTTAGTTAGACTGTTAGCCTGCTAGCCTGTTAGCCTGTTAGCCTGCTAGCCTGTTAGCCTGTTAGCCTGCTAGCCTGTTAGCATGGGAGCTAATGTTATCATGCTAGTTCAGGGTCCTCACAAGTTAGTGGGAGCGTCCTGACAACTGCCTGTTCAGAATATCACCATGGGGCGTTTATGGAACTTAAAGGTCCCATATTATAAAACATGAAAACATGAATATTTTACTTATATTTCTTCTGATATTTTACTTATATTTTTCTGATTTTTTACTAATATGTTTTCTGATATTTTGGGGTTATTTCAAGTCAAGTCAAGTCAATTTTATTTGTATCGCCCAAAATCACCAATCCGCCCCAAGGGGCTTTACAACCTGTACAGGATACGACACCCTCTGTTCATCACTTTAATGTTGCAGCTGGTAAAGATGGAGCTACTTTTTCTGACATTTTACTAATATTTTTCCTGATATTTTATTAATATTTTTCTGTTAGTTTACTAATATTTTTCTTATATTTTACGAATATTTTTTCTGATATTTTACCACAATTCTTCAGATTTTTTACATATATTTTTTTCTGATATTTTACGAATATTTGCTGATATTTTACGAATATTTATTCTGATATTTTTGGAATATTTTTCTGATATTTTACCACAATTTTTCTGATATTTTAAATATATTTTTTCTGATATTTTACGAATAGTTTTTCTGATATTTTTGGAATATTTTTCAGATTTTTTACTAATATGTTTTCTGATATTTTACGAATATTTTTTCTGATATTTTACCACAATATTTCTGATATTTTACATATGTTTTTTCTGATATATTACGAATATCTTCTGACATTTTACTAATATTTTTTCTGATATTTTACGAATATTTTTCTAATAGTTTACTTATATTTTTCTGATAGTTTACTAATATTTTTCTGATATTTTACTAATATATTTTCTGATATTTTACAAATATTTTTCTGATATTTTACTTATATTTCTTCTCATATTCTACTAATATTTTTCTGATATTTTACGAATATTTTCTGATATTTTGGGGTTATTTCAAGTCATGTGAAGTCAATTTTATTTGTATAGCCCAAAATCACCAATCTGCCTCAGGGGGCTTTGCAACCTGTTCAGGATACGCGTTTTTACTTTTTTTTTTTATTATAAAGCAGGTTTAAGTTCTGTATAAATACTGTGAAAGTATCGAAACACTCAATCCACAGGGAAATACACACAGCCCGCATTCAGAAACTCTGCATTTGAAATAAGCTGTCAGGATTTCTGCCCATTCATACTGATTAGTACTAAACTCAGACACAAGCTGAAATCATAAATTACCAGTGTATTTCTATAAGTATAAGGTATGAAAGAAGATAATATCAATAAAATACGCTCAATCAATCCACCCACACACTCATTTAGACTCATTATGGTCATTTGGGAAAGAAACTTTTATTCTATCAATTGATAAAAAGGGCATACCATAAGTTTGTTTAGAGACATGATAACACACATAAATTGAAATATTAAAGGTCCCATATTGTAAAAAGTGAGATTTTCATGTGTTTTATATTATAAAGCAGGTTTAAACGCTATATAAATACTGTGAAAGTATCAAAACACTCAATCCTTGGAGAAATACACAGCCCGTATTCAGAAACTCTGCATTTGAAACAAGCCGTCAGGATTTCTGCCCATTTGTGATGTCACAAATATACAATATTTAGACCCTTCACACAATTTTAAATGTCCATCCATCCATCCATCTTCAACCGCTTATCCGGGATCGGGTCGCGGGGGCAACAGCTCCAGCAGGGGACCCCAAACTTCCCTTTCCCGGGCCACATTAACCAGCTCTGACTGGGGGATCCCGAGGCGTTCCCAGGCCAGAGTAGAGATATAATCTCTCCACCTAGTCCTGGGTCTTCCCCGTGGTCTCCTCCCAGCTGGTCGTGCCTGGAACACCTCCCAAGGGAGGCGCCCAGGAGGCATCCGTGCTAGATGCCCGAACCACCTCAACTGGCTCCTTTCGAAGCAAAGGAGCAAGGACTCTACTCCGAGTCCCTCACGGATGACTGAGCTTCTTACCCTATCTCTAAGGGAGACGCCAGCCACCCTCCTGAGGAAACCCATTTCGGCCGCTTGCACCCGCGACCTCATTCTTTCGGTCATGACCCAACCCTCATGACCATAGGTGAGAGTAGGAACGAAGATTGAACGGTAGATCGAGAGCTTTGCCTTCCGGCTCAGCTCTCTTTTCGTCACAACGGTGCGGTAAAGCGAATGCAATACCGCCCCTGCTGCTCCGATTCTCCGACCAATCTCACGTTCCATCGTCCCCTCACTCGCGAACAAGACCCCGAGATACTTAAACTCCTTCACTTGGGGTAAGGACTCATTCCCTACCCGGAGTAGGCAAACCACCGGTTTCCTGCTGAGAACCATGGCCTCAGATTTAGAGGTGCTGATTCTCATCCCGACTGCGTCACACTCGGCTGCGAACCGATCCAGTGAGTTCTGGAGGTCGCAGACCGATGATGCCAACAGGACCACATCATCTGCAAAAAGCAGCGATGAGATCCTCAGCACACCGATCTGCAAACCCTCCTCCACCCGACTACGCCTCGATATCCTGTCCATGAATATCACGAACAGGATTGGTGACAAAGCGCAGCCCTGGCGGAGGCCAACCCCCACCGGAAACGAGTCCGACTTATTGCCGAGGATCCGAACACAGCTCTCGCTTTGGGCGTACAGGGATTGGATGGCCCTGAGAAGTGCCCCCCTCACCCCATACTACCGCAGCACCCCCCACAGTATCTCCCGGGGGACCCGGTCATATGCCTTCTCCAAGTCCACAAAACACATGTAGACTGGATGGGCATACTCCCAGGCCCCCTCCAGGATCCTTGCGAGAGTGAAAAGCTGGTCCGTTGTTCCACGGCCAGGACGGAATCCGCATTGTTCCTCTTC
The DNA here is from genome assembly GCF_043250625.1 of Sebastes fasciatus. Classification (NCBI taxonomy): domain Eukaryota; kingdom Metazoa; phylum Chordata; class Actinopteri; order Perciformes; family Sebastidae; genus Sebastes; species Sebastes fasciatus. Next base: position 41,450,545 of record NC_133797.1, read on the forward strand.
GATCTGAGGTTCGACTATCGGCCGAACCCTCCTTTCCAGCACCTTGGAGTAGACTTTACCAGGGAGGCTGAGCAGTGTGATACCCCTGTAATTGGCACACACTCTCTGGTCCCCCTTTTTGAAAAGGGGAACCACCACCCCGGTCTGCCACTCCTTAGGCACTGTCACCGACTTCCACGCGGTGTTGAAGAGACGTGTCATCCAAGACAGCCCCTCCCCACCCAGAGCCTTCAGCATTTCTGGGCGGATCTCATCAACCCCCCGGGGCTTTGCCACTGTGGAGTTGTTTGACTACCTCAGTGACTTCCACCAGGGTAATTGATGATGGTCCCCCATCAGCTTCCAGCTCTGCCTCTACCATAGAGGGCGTATTGGTCGGATTCAGAAGTTCCTCAAAGTGCTCCTTCCACCGCCCGATTACCTCCTCAGTTGAGGTCAACAGTGTCCCATCCTTACTGTACACAGCTTGGATGGTTCCCCGTTTCCCCCTCCTAAGGTGCCGGATGGTTTTCCAGAAGCACTTTGGTGCCGACCGAAAGTCCTTCTCCATGGCTGCTCCGAACTCCTCCCACACCCGCTGCTTTGCCTCCGTCACGGCAGTGGCTGCTGCTCTTCGGGCCCGTCGGTACCCTGCAACTGCCTCCGGAGACCTCCGAGATAACATATCCCGGAAGGCCTCCTTCTTCAGTCGGACGGCTTCCCTGACCACCGGTGTCCACCACGGTGTTCGAGGGTTGCCGCCCCTTGAGGCACCTAAGACCTTAAAACCACAGCTCACCGCCGCAGCTTCGAACTTTGAACATCGTCCACTCGGGTTCAATGCCCCCAACCTCCACAGGGATGCCAGAAAAGCTCCGCCGGAGGTGTGAGTTGAAGATCTCTCGGACAGGGGCCTCCTCCAGACGTTCCCAGTTCACCCTCACTACGCGTTTGGGCTTACCAGGTCTGTCCAGAGTCTTCCCCCACCCTCTGACCCAACTCACCACCAGATGGTGATCAGTTGACAGCTCCGCCCCTCTCTTCACCCGAGTGTCCAAAACATTTTTAAACGTAAACATTCTAAATGTGTCCCAGTTTATTTTCATGGTTGCAGTGTATGTGAATGTCATCAACTGACAGGAAGTAAACATGGACCCAAGCTGTTGCCTAGCAACGCAATTCCGTTGCAATTCCGTCAAAATGCGCTAAAACGGAGTGTTTCAGACAGAGGGTGAATACAGGTGTATTCAGGCTGACAGTGTGAGGAAAATAAAGTTGTTTTTTTAACATTACAGCATGTAAACATGTTCTAGTAGAAACACAAAATACAAGTATGAACCTGAAGATGAGCACGATGTGGGAGCTTTAAAGAAGCTTCACCGTCCTCAGTGTCTGTACATGAGGATCAGAATCATGTTTATATCCATTAGGTTTACATAACAATAAACATAGTAAACTAAAATAAGAGATAAAAACAAGTACTGCAAACAGTCAAGAAACATAAAATAAAATACACAATGAAAATATAATAATAATAATTAAATATGATAAATATATATATAAATAAAATTAGATATAAATATCATATCAACAGTTCATATCGACAGTTTTTGTATTTGTATAAAAACCTTTGAAATGAAATAAAGTTATTTAATTAAAAAAAGAAGAAGGTGTATTTACCGGCGCAGCCCGGCGGGGCGGGCGGGTGATGGTTCTCTATTAGCCCCCCCCCCCCCCACACCGCTGTGTGCCGGTGACAATCACACGCGCGCCGCGCTAAACTCGTTGTTATGGTGACGCGTCCGTAAACAACCAGAGGACTCTGAGCAGAAAGTCTGATTGATCTCTGATCTGATCTGAAGTAAGAACACATTATTGATTATATTATATATTGATAATTGTTTAATTAGAAGTACACGCGCAGTGTGACGTCAGTGTTTCTGTTTCATGTTGATTTGATCTCAGTGGAAGTAACGTGAGGCTGAGGAGTAATCTACTAAAACTACATCTAATCAACTAATAAATGACGATGTATTATTATAGATTAAACTACCGGCAGTATATAATAATAAATGATGTATTATTATAGATTAAACTACCAGCAGTATATAATAATAAATGATGTATTATTATAGATTAAACTACCAGCAGTATATAAAGTCATTAAAAGTAGCTCCATCTTTACCAGCTGCAACATTAAAGGGATGAACAGAGGGTGTCATATCCTGTACAGGTTGTAAAGCCCCTTGGGGCAGATTGGTGATTTTGGGCTTTACAAATAAAATTGACTTGACTTGACTTGAAATAACCCCAAAATATCAGAAAAATATTTGTAAAATATCAGAAAAAGTATTAGTAAAAAATAAGAAAAATATTCAGAAAATATTAGAAAAAAATATTCGTAAAATATCAAAAAAAATATTCGTAAAATATCAGAAAAAATATTCGTAAAATATCTGAAAAATATTCGTAAAGTATCAGAAAAAATATTCGTAAAATATCTGAAAAATATTCGTAAACTATCAGATAAATATTCGTAAAATATCAGAAAAAATATTCGTAAAATATCAGAAAAATATTAGTTAACTATCAGAAAAATATTCGTAAAATATCAGAAAAGATATTCGTAAAATATCTGAAAAAATATTCGTAAAATATCAGAAAAAATATTCGTAAAATATCTGAAAAATATTCGTAAAGTATCAGAAAAAATATTCGTAAAATATCTGAAAAATATTCGTAAAGTATCAGATAAATATTCGTAAAATATCAGAAAAAATATTCGTAAAATATCAGAAAAATATTAGTTAACTATCAGAAAAATATTCGTAAAATATCAGAAAAAATATTCGTAAAATATCTGAAAAAATATTAGTAAAATATCAGAAAAATATTAGTTAACTATCAGAAAATATTAGTAAAATATCAGAAAAATATTAGTAAACTATCAGAAAAATATTAATAAAATATCTGAAAAAATATTAGTAAAATATCAGAAAAAATATTAGTAAAATGTCCGAAAAATATTCGTAAAATATTTAAAAAGTCATTAAAAGTAGCTCCACCGTTACCAGCTGCAACATTAAAGTGATGAACAGAGAGTTGTCGTTTCCTGTACAGGTTGTAAAGTCCCCTGAGGCCGATTGGTGATTTTGGGCTTTACAAATAAAATTGACTTCACTTGACTTGAAATAACCCCAAAGTATCAGAAAAATATTCGTAAAATATCAGAAAAATATTCGTAAAATATCAGAAAAATATTCGTAAAATATCAGAAAACATATTAGTAAAAAATCTGAAAAATATTCCAAAAATATCAGAAAAACTATTCTTAAAATATCAGCAAATATTCGTAAAATATCAGAAAAAATATATTTAAAATATCAGAAAAATTGTGGTAAAAAATCAGAAAAATATTCCAAAAATATCAGAATAAATATTCGTAAAATATCAGCAAATATTCGTAAAATATCAGAAGAAAATATATGTAAAAAATCAGAAAAATATTCGTAAAATATCAGAAGAAATATAAGTAAAATATCAGAAGAAATATATGTAAAATATCTGAAAAATATTCGTAAAATATCAGAAAAATATTCGTAAAATATCAGAAAATATTTGTAAAATATCAGAAAAATATTTTAAAATATCTGAAAAAATATTAGTAATATATCAGAAAAAATATTCGTAAAATATCAGCAAATATTCGTAAAATATCAGAAAAAAATATTCGTAAAATATCAGAAAATATTTGTAAAATATCAGAAAAATATTTTAAAATATCAGAAGAAATATTCGTAAAATATCAGAAGAAATATATGTAAAATATCAGAAAAATATTCGTAAAATATCAGAAAAATATTCGTAAAATATCAGAAAATATTCGTAAAATATCAGAAAAATATTCGTAAAATATCAGAAAAATATTTTAAAATATCTGAAAAAATATTAGTAATATATCAGAAAAAATGTTCGTAAAATGTAAGAAAAATATTCGTAAAATATTTAAAAAGTCATTCAAAGTAGCTCCATCTTAACCAGCTGCAACATTAAAGTGATGAACACATTAATGCATCAATAATTAGAATCCTATAATATAATATAGATTATTCTGCAGAACGACTACTTTCACTTTTAGTACGTCCAAGTATATGTTGATGCTGATACTTTTGTACTTTTACTTGAGTGAGGTTTTGAATGCAGGACTTGTAACAGAGTATTAACACATTTAAATAATTTCTTCCTCCTCTGATGATTGACTGATTGATTGATTGATTGATTGATTGATTGATTGATTGATTGATTGATTGATTGATTGATTGATTGATTGACAGACAACCGTCGTCATGACAGCAGGAGCGGTGTCGGCTCCGCTCATCATTCCCATTATCCAACGGCGGACACACAGAGCCAAGAACCACCTGGACACCAACACACCTGTCTCCATCCAGTCAGGTACCAGTAGTACCAGTAGTACCAGTGGTGACAATGGTGCCAATGGTACTAGTAGTACCAGTGGTACCAGTAGTACCATTAGTACCAGTGGTGACAATGGTGCCAATGGTACTAGTAGTACCAGTGGTACCAGTATAGTATCAGTAATACCAGTAGTACCAGTGGTACCAGGTGAGTCTGACAGGTGTTTCTCTGCAGACACTCCTGAAGTTCTGATCTTCTTCACTCTGGACGGGTCGCGGCCGGCGGCGGCGGCACAGCAAGGGTCAGCAGGCAGCAGCAGGAAGTACAGCGGACCCATCCTGCTGCCTGCTGGTCGAGTGGCTGTCAGAGCTGTAGCCGTCACCAGGTAACCGCTCACCTAACACAACGACAGTGCTGACAACACTTCCTGTCCAGCCTCTGTGACTCAATACAGTCTCATCCGTAGTGACGGCAGAGAGAGCTCCACGGTGACGAAGGTTTTCTCGGTTGAACATGTGGACTCAAACTGCAGGAAGGAGAGCGTCCAGAGTGACCAGCAGGTAAGACTACATTTCCCATGAGCCCCTGCTGCCATCTCCCTGCAGAGGATCATCATGTTGTGGTGATTCCTCCATCTTCCCTCTGACAGAACAGCGCCTCTTGCCTGAGGTCAGAGAGTAGAGAAGCAAAGACATGAAACTCTGGTGTTTTTTAGACAGCTGCAGCCGCCATTTTGGACTGAAAACACTTATTAAATTTATAATAGTTTATTGTTCAACACAGGACATTTCAGTAGAGACATTAATTATGACAATAGAATAGAAATAATGTAGTTTTACTTTTGTACGTCTCTTGTAGGAGGACGTTTTACTGGTGCCTGGTCGTCGCTTTCAGTCCAAAATGGTGGAAGCGTAGCTCTGCTGCTGGGCGCTGATGTTGACATGGAACCAACTATTAACATTCACTTCTTATCGATATATGTTGTTTGCTGAAGTCTCCGGGCTAACGTCCTGATTTATTAAAGTATTTTAAATAGTTTTAAAGGTCCCACATCGTGCTCATTTTCAGGTTCATTCTTGTATTTTGTGTTTCTACTAGAACATGTTTACATGCTGTAATGTTAAAAAAACACATTATTCTCCTCGTACTGTCTGTCTGAATATACCTGTATTCACCCTCTGTCTGAAACGCTCCGTTTTAGTACATTTCAACGTAATTGCAACGTAATTGCGTTGCTAGGCAACAGTTTGGGTCCATGTTTACTTCCTGTCAGCTGATGTTATTTACATACACTGCAACAGGAAATAAACTGGGACACATTTAGAATGTTTATGTTTAAAACCGTGTAAATATTGTGTATTTGTGACATCACAAATGGACAGAAATCCTAACGGCTTGTTTCAAACGCACAATTTCTGAATACGGGCTGTGTGTATTTCTCCTTATATACTGAGCGTTTTGATAGTTTAACAGTATTTATAAAGCACTTAAACCTGCTTTATAATATAAAAGACATGAAAATCTCACTTTTTACAATATGGGACCTTTAATGTTTAAAGTTTTCATTTCAGCGTCCGTCTGAAGGAACCTCGTTGTCTGCTGAGAACTTTGCTGGTTCTTCACTGAGGCCTCCAGGTCGGTTACACTGGTTACTCTACTATAATAATGATATAATAATAATGATAATAATAATTAAAGTATAGTTTCATTCTTCTGCTAAATACTGCCGTTGTGATATGTTTCTACTACAGTTAGCCTAGTTTAGCACAAAGACTGGAAGCAGGAGGAAAGTCTGTCTGATGTATGTGTCGTATGTTGTTAGCCAACAAGCCAATCAGCGGTCCATCCTGAAGCCAGCTAGGTTTAGCTGACTGGAACCAGAGGTCAGGATATGGAAGCTAACTCTGAGCTAACTAAGCTAATATCATAGGGCTTCATCTCAAATAGTGTAAATTGTTAGCGTTGGAGACAAACTATCCAGGAAGTGACAACCCAAAGACAAAATAAAAGTACATAAATTACAAAAGAAACATGTTGGGAAGGACATGTTTAAAACAAACTAAACACGTAGCTGTGTGAGAAACTAAACTAAACTGACAGATTTACGGGGATATCCCTTCATTCTTCCTGTCCTGTTGTTTGTCTTCAGAGCCGAGGATGATGGGAAACGCCTCTCCTCCATCAGGTCCTCGTTTTCTGAACAGTCTTCTGGGCTCTCCGACCCAACAACAACAAACTGGACCTTCCCAACGTTCCCAGTCAGCGGTAAACAGACCAGCTCATCCAAACCCAACACCGGCTGTGGTACTGAAACGTGTCCGTGATGACTTTTATTTTGTTGTGTTTCCTGTCTGTCAGAGTCCAGGTGTGTTGAAGCAGCTGAGCAGCACGCAGACGTCCCGAATCCACCGAGAGACCGACTTCTTGCGGTACGAACAGACGCGCTACCGTGACCTTTTTAATAATCATGTTGTTCTTTTTCCTTCGTCTCCGTTCTCTTTGTCCCAGAAGATGATTCATATTACAAGTTGTCTCACACATAACAGAATGATCCAGTCTCTTCCACACAGTGAGGCATACAGCTGATTAATTAAACACTGGTATCGGATCGGTACTCGGTATCAGCCGATACCCAAAGCCCAGGTATCAGTATCCGTATCGGGACTGAAAAAGTCGGATCGGTGCATCTCTACTTTTAAGTTTCACTTTCACTTTCACAACGTAGGAGGGCTCTAATGACCCACATCTATTGTGCTCATAGCGACCGATTTCTCCCATTTAATGGCCTGATAACAGTCTAACTGGTCCAATCTGAGCGTGATCTTAGAAACAAAACTGTCTTTGTGCATTTCCAGGTGTTCTAGACAGTTCTGTCCTTTAGCCCTTATAGTGGATCAGTTATCAGAACCACAGCATGAACCCTCATGAAGACTTTTAAATCACCAAACTCCACTCATGATGTAGATAACCTCTAGATTTAAACCTGTTAACACAGCTGTCTAATTCTCTGTGTCTGTCCCTGTCTGTCTCTACCTGTCTGTCTGTACCTGTCTGTGTGTCCAGGTGTGCTCAATGTTTGAGTTTTCGTCCTTCAGATCCTTTTTCTGGGTTCTGTGCTCAGTGTGGAGCTGCAGTTCCTCCGTTACCTGAGCACAGACGACCCCCTGCTGAGGGAGGACAGGTACTCCACTCACACCTGTCCTCTGCTGAGGGAGGACTGGTACTCCTCTCACACCTGTCCTCTGCGACGCTGAGACGCTCCACTGATCACAGTGTGTGTGTGTGTGTGTGTGTGCGTGTGTGTGTGTGTTTTGTTGTCAGGTGGTCTGCTGTGTGTTCTGTAACTCTCTGGTTCCGGTCAACACTCCGACCTGTTTCACCTGTGAAGCCTCCGTCCGTCAACAACTACAACCACAGTCTAGTAGAATACTACAGGTACACACAGTACTACAACTACAGTCCAGTAGAATACTACAGGTACACAGTACTACAACCACAGTCCTGTAACGCTGCGTTCACACGGCTACAGGCTACGAGACTCTAACGCTACGTTCACGTTTACTTCTACTGACTAAAGGATCTGAGTACTTCTTCCACCTCTGTGTAACATCACACGTCTCTCGTTATTCTTTCCATAATGAACTTCTCTGTCGGTGTCAGATAAACATCACTGACTGTATTCAGTGTGTTTGCTGTGCAGGATCACGTGCGGTGTGTTTACTGTGGAAGCGGGAATCCAGCTCACATCTCCAGCTGTTTGACCTGCGAGAGCCGCCTGCAGCCGGTAACACACAGACTACTACTGTATACTACTGTATACTACTGTATACTACATTTACACTTTGTTTTAACGGGTTGATCTAACTGTGTGTTGATGTGTGTGTGTGTGTGTGTGTGTGTGTGTGTGTGTGTGTGTGTGTGTATGTGTGTGTGTATGTGTGTGTGTGTGTGTGTTGATGTGTGTGTGCTGCTGCAGGCGGCGTGGAACGGCGCCCCCTCTGTCCGCTCAGCAGACGGCAGGAAGTTGACCTGCTCCAGATGTAAACGTTTAAACCACGGCGATGCCAGATACTGCGACTGGTGCGGCTCGAAGGTGAAGACACACCTGGACAACACCTGTGTCCTTCAGTAATACACTAGTAACACTGTTGTTGTTCATTGATGTGTAATATTCTGATTTTGGTGTGTTTCTGCTATAGCTAGCTCTGGGTTAGCGTAGCCTAGCACAAAGACTGGAAACCAAAGTGAACTGCTAGCCGACCGTCTACCGGTAGGATAGCGTTCTATAAAACGTTAAATCTCTTCAGCTCGTGTTAACAGAGCTTATATCAGACATCTGACTAAGAACACATCGACTTCCAGACAAGGGAACAGGAAGTGACATCATGTCTCTATTGTGGCTTGTGTGAATATTTTGGCTGAAAATGACCACATTCGTAGTTAATCAGTTGATTTTCACTCTTTTGTTGATTTAATTGTATTTTTAATGGAGCTAGGCAGTTTATCCTTCCAGTCTTTGTGCTAAGCTAGTGTGGAGAGTGAAGCATTGTGGGAAATGTAGTGCTGTGTGTACTTTTAGCCCGGTCACGCAGCCAGCTGTGTGGTTTGTCGGCGATGCGGAGCGAGCGGACATCCGTACGCCTTCTACTGCACAACCTGCGGCGCCTTTCTGGAAGCACCGCTGCCACCCACATCCTGCAATGACATCACGCGACCTGTCGGGGGCGCCGCCACGAACAAGGTATGCTGCACCGCTGACATCATCACTCACACAACTCATAATAGGATACGTGACACATTCTACGTACCTGTGTGCGAGCAGGCTTCAGTCCCAACTTCCCATGATGCCACCTGGCAGGCCACGCCCTCCTCCGGCCCCGCTCCTAGCAAGAAGTTAGCCACGCCCACTGCCGAGCAGTACACACAGACTGTTGGACTCTATTACCCATCAGCCACTGAGCTGCAGAGGAAGGAGCAACAGAAGACGCTACAACTCAGCAGGCAGCCGGCGACCAGAGACCGCCAACCGCTGCTGACCGCCATCAGCCCGGGCAGAGGTAAAATACTACTGATACTACTACTGCAAAATTGACCACAAAGACACACAAAATAACCACAAAGAGATACAAAATGACTACAAAGACACACAAAACAACCACAAAGACACACAAAACGACTACAAAGACACACAAAACAACTACAAAGAGATACAAAACAACCACAAAGACACACAAAACGACTACAAAGACACACAAAACAACTACAAAGACACACAAAACAAACACAAAGACACACAAAACGACTACAAAGACACACAAAACAACTACAAAGAGATACAAAATGACTACAAAAACACACAAAACAACTACAAAGACACACAAAACAACCACAAAGAAACACAAAACGACTACAAAGACACACAAAATAACCACAAAGAGATACAAAATGACTACAAAGACACACAAAACAACTACAAAGACACGCAAAACAACCACAAAGAAACACAAAACGACTACAAAGACACACAAAATAACCACAAAGAGATACAAAATGACTACAAAGACACACAAAACAACTACAAAAAGACACGCAAAATAACCACAAAGAGACACAAAACAACTACAAAGAAACACAAAACGACTACAAAGACACAAAACAACCACAAAGAGACACAAAACGACTATAAAGAGACACAAAACAACCACAAAGACACAAAACAACCACAAAGAGACACAAAACGACTACAAAGACACACAAAACGACCACAAAGACACAAAACAACCACAAAGAGACACAAAACGACTATAAAGAGACACAAAACAACCACAAAGAGACACAAAGGGACTACAAAGAGACACAAAACAACCACAAAACGACTACAAAGAGACACAAACCAACCACAAAGAGACACAAACCAACCACAAAGAGACACAAAACGACTACAAAGAGACACAAACCAACCACAAGACGCACTGTTTGTAGCTGTTTTGTGTCTCCTCAGTCGGGCGTGGTCTATTGTCTCATGACCCGTCCTTGTCCTCAGGTTACTGGAGGAAGCAGCTGGATCATGTGTGTGCTCACCTGAGGAGCTACGCTCAGAACAACGCCCCCTTCAGGGCTCTGCTGGGAGAGCCTCGTCTGGGCCGGGTACGCCACGCCTCACCTGCACCTCACCTGCACCTCACCTGCACCTCACCTGCACCTCACCTGTACAACAGTCACATCACCAGTGGGATTAATTCACTTCAATCACTCAGTCTCAGACACATGTTCAGACTGTGAGCGTGTCGTTTGGGTTCAGACCGGGTGAACAACATCTGTAGGTTGTCAGGTATCATGATCACCTGATCAGGTGCAGGCCGTGCTGTGGTTTACTTCCTGTTGTGTTCCTGCTCTCCTTCAGATGGTCTCTGCTGTGATTCAGGAAGATCCCTACGAGGTCAGCGTGACCGTCAGCTTCGTGTCGGCCGGACGGGAACACCAGCAGGTCTGTTCTGAAACCTGCCGCTGAGACACCGGAGGAAGGAAACCTTTCATTCTGTGTGTTTCAGTAAGGTGACTGACTGACGGTGTGTTTGTCCTCAGGTGAGTCCAACAGGTGACGGTGTTGGACCTGCAGGTGGGATCGAGACTCTGAGCAGCGTTACCGAGCGATCTGCCAACAGCAGCAGTCTCAGTAAGAACTAACAGCAGACACTTTACCTGGACATTCTCATCTACAGCTTTAATGGGATGCAGTTGTTGTTTTTCTGAACAGCTGACACACGTTGACAAAAAATAAGACGGTGATGTATCCTGATAAGCGAACGCACATCAGAAAATGTCACACATGTATTTTATACTCAGTTCCTCCTGGTTTTGTTTGTGTGTCTGACAGGAAGTGATCGGTCCACAGGTCTGATGAGAAAACCAAACCTGACCCCCAAACCGCCGGTAAGAAACCATCTCTGGACGTCTGACTGATAATAAAACAGAAGAAGAAACTGAACACTGTCAGTAGAGACATTAAATATGACAATAGAATAGAAATAATAAAGTAGTTTTACTTTAGTACGTCTCTTAGTAGACGGACGTTTTACTGGCGTCTGGTCGTCGCATTCAGTCTAAAATGGCGGCGGCGTAGCTCGCTGCTGGGCGCTGACGTTGACATGGAACCAACTATTAACATTCACTTCTTATTGATATACACTGTTTGTCTAAACTCACCTGAGATCAGACGTCTGCTGCTGTCTGACTTCCTGCGCCGTCAGAAACGCTCCTCTCTGATTGGTTCTCGTGGTTCCAGGTGAAGGACGTGCAGCTGCTGAAGGAGCTGGGTCCGGGTCCGGGTGGAGGTCAGGTCAGCGTCATCCAGCAGCTCCTGGACCAGGTAGGAGCCTCTGGGGGGGTCGACCTGTATGATTCTGGGGTTCTGGTGTAGTCGGCAGATATCCGGGTCAAGACTTCCTCTTCTGTGCGCTGCTCGTTGTTTAAAGACTAAAGCTCCAACGTGATTGGTTGATAGTACTTGGACTACGAATAGAAACCAGAACACTTCAGATACCAAATATTCTGATCCCGTTCCCGACCACTGTGTAACACCGGTAACACCGTGTAACACCGTGTAACACCGTGTAACACCGGTAACACCGTGTAACACCGTGTAACACCGTGTAACACCGGTAACACCGTGTAACACCGGTAACACCGTGTAACACCGTGTAACACCGGTAACACCGGTAACACCGTGTAACACCGTGTAACACCGGTAACACCGTGTAACACCGGTAACACCGGTAACACCGTGTAACACCGGTAACACCGTGTAACACGTGTAACACCGGTAACACCGTGTAACACCGGTAACACCGTGTAACACCGTGTAACACCGGTAGCACCGTGTAACACCGGTAACACCGTGTAACACCGTGTAACACCGGTAACACCGGTAACACCGTGTAACACCGTGTAACACCGTGTAACACCGGTAACACCGTGTAACACCGTGTAACACCGGTAACACCGTGTAACACCGGTAACACCGTGTAACACCGTGTAACACCGTGTAACACCGATAACACCGTGTAACACCGGTAACACCGGTAACACCGTGTAACACCGGTAACACCGTGTAACACCGGTAACACCGTGTAACACCGGTAACACCGTGTAACACCGTGTAACACCGGTAACACCGGTAACACCGTGTAACACCGTGTAACACTGGTAACACCGTGTAACACCGGTAACACCGGTAACACCGTGTAACACCTGTAACACCGTGTAACACCGTGTAACACCGGTAACACCGTGTAACACCGTGTAACACCGTGTAACACCGACCACCGTGTAATAAACCTGATTCATATGCAGGTATCTGAATCCTGGTCACCTGACGTAGTTCACACTGATTGGTCCGTTTGTTTCCTTGTTCACCACCAGGGGGCGGACCCTTCCTGCTGCGGCAGCGACGGACGACACGCTCTGGCGGTTGCCGTGGTGAACGGTCATCATGATGTACTTCCTGTTCTAGTGCAGCGAGGAGCCGACGTGGACCAGCAGTCTGGACAGTAAGACGACAAACAACCAGATAAAAACAGGAATAAGTTTCAGTCTGAGGCGTCGATGTGACAAAAACAATATTTAAAACAAGAACATTTCCTCATTTTCATGTTAGTTTGACATTTACTCATCACTCGATGCTAAATTATTTGTTTTCTTATTTTATCACAAAGTTTCTCTGTATTTGACCAAACCAACGTATCACGTTAAACTTAGTTATAACACAATAAGCTGCTCTGTTGTGTATTTGTGTTGTAACTTCCGTCCATATTTAACTCACATTCATTTATTGTCCCTTTTCTTGATTCGTGTCTCTCAATGTTTCTCTGAGTCCGTTCTGCTTTTCTAGACTGTTTACGTTTAATGTTAAAAAATAATCTGATTATGACATGAAGAGAAAATGTTCCTGTTATAACGACAGACTGCAGTGAGGGAAAGCTAAATATGAGTCCTCCTCCTCCTGTTCCTCATCTTCATCCTTATCCTCCTCCTCCTCCTCCTCCTCCTCCTCCTGTTCCTCCTCCTCCTCCTCCTCCTCTTCCTCAGGATGAAGAACACAGCTCTCCATGAAGCTGCCTCTCTGGGCTCTGAAGGTGTGAACTGTGCTCGGGTGCTGCTCAGGTATGACACACCTGCATTCACAGATGTCCAGAGAAAACCTCGTATCTTCAATATGTGACCTTTCCATGACTCAGAGAAACTGACTGCTGATACTACTACGAGTGCTACTACAGCAGCAGTAGTACTAATACTACTACAGTAGTACTGCTGCTGAACACCGTCAGCCAGGCAGAGGTAAAAAAAAAAAAAATACAACTGCTTCTGATAAAACAACTACAAAGAGACACAAAATGACTACAAAGACACGAAACAACTACAAAGAGACACAAAACGACTACAAAGACACAAAACGACTACAAAGACACAAAACGACTACAACCCGTAAAGAAACACTTGACCAGATGTTAAGTTCCATGGTTTCCTCATGATTTCCCTCCTGATTGGTTGGACAGGTTGATATTTAGCGGTCGTTGTTGTTGCTCCTCCCACCCCCCCGATGTCACCGTGACATCATTCATGACATCATTCTCCCCGATGTTGGTTTCAGCTGTAAGGCCGGCGTGAGGCGGAGGAACGCCGGCGGTCAGACGGCGTACGACGTGGCGGTGAACTCCAGCAGCAACGACATGGTGTCTCTGCTGGCTGCTCGGACCGGACTGGACCTGCTGGGCAAACTGGGAAAACCCAAACTGGACCTGGATGTGTTCTGACTGGTAGAACACATCAAACATCTGTCTTCACTGGTTTCATCTGAAGCATCCAGATGTTGAAATAACGGAGTACAAACTAGAGCAACATGTTCTGTTCTTAAATGGTTCTGATATGTTTAGACTTCTAGTACAGATAGTACTCAGACTAGTAATAGTACTCTTACTAGTAGTCATACTAGTAAGAGTACTCTTACTCGTAATAGTACTCATACTAGTACTCATATTAGTAATAGTACTCATACTAGTACTCATATTAGTAATAGTACTCATACTAGTACTCATACTAGTAATAGTACTCATACTAGTACTCATATTAGTAATAGTACTCTTACTGCTTGTAATGTTAATATTGTGTGAAACATGTTAACTGGATACTGAAGGCAGCGTGTGTTGGTTCACTGGATGTATTTAGTTTGAGATACTTTATTAAATAAAAAGTTATGTATGATGAAAGTCTGTTTGGTGCTGAAACCGAAGTGGGAGTTAATTTGAATTATTTAGGCGCCTGGGTTAGCTCAGTTGGTAGAGCGGGCGTCCATGTATTAAGGCTTGGTCCTGACCGCGGCGGCCCGGGTTCGAATCCATACTGTGGCCCTTTCCGCATCCACTCTCTCTCTCCCCCCTTTCAAGACTCTATCCACTGTCCTGTCAATAAAAATGGAAAATGCCCCCAAAAAAATAACTTTAAAAAAATTTAAATTATTTACATTTATTTTCTGTTGAAAAAGAAATTTCAACAACAAAATTAACAACAGCAAACATGTAGAGTAATACCTTTCGTACATGTTTAACATGTTACTGAAGTTAAACTCGTTTTGGTTTTAAAGGGACTGTTTGTAACTTCTTCACGTATAAATCCTTGCTGGTCGGTGTCTCGTGGTCGCTCGCATGTGTCTCATGGTCTCTCGTGTGTCTCATGGTCTCTCGTGTGTCTACGCTGTTCAGACTCAGACTCCAACACAAACTCCAGTGAAGCACCAAAACCTCTTGGTTGTATCTAGTGAAGCTGTTAAACAGTGTTGGCCGCGGTCGGAGGACGCGGGGGAGACCGTAGCTTTGGTCTCCAGGACCGGAGTCTCTGCTCCTCTGCTCCTCTGCCTGCCTTCACTCACACACCACGCTCCTTCTCTCTCTCTCTCTCTCTCTCTCTCTCTCTCTCTCCACCTCTCACGTGCATGCTGCTCACTCCACACTGCAGAAGAGTTAGTTTAGCTCTGAGAACATCTAGTGAATGTTCAGTGGACGTTTGTGCAGAAATAACTGCTGCAGCTCCTCCAGACCAACAGAGGTTTCCCGTGTCTTGTGAAGTGACGGGGCTCCGCAGAGAGAAACGTTATCGTCTCCGACCAAAACTCCGGCGTCTCCCC
This sequence comes from Sebastes fasciatus, assembly GCF_043250625.1. Lineage (NCBI taxonomy): Eukaryota > Metazoa > Chordata > Actinopteri > Perciformes > Sebastidae > Sebastes > Sebastes fasciatus. The sequence continues at coordinate 41,466,122 of NC_133797.1, forward strand.
CGTTCCCTCCGGCCGCGGTCGGGAGGCTGAGGCGGGAAAAGCCAACACTAGGATCAGCATTGATTCATGGAGAGACCTTGGTCTGGTCAGCTAACATTACTGCCAAGCAGCTGAAATATAGAGTGATATGGTGCTTTTAGCTGACGTGTGTCTCCTCACTGTGTTGAGTGATGCTCCTTCATGTCTATGTAGAGCGAGCACAAGCACGAGCAACAGGACGCTGACTTTCATTGATCTAACAGCCACAGGTGTCGCTGTTAACAAGACATTTCTGATTCTTGCATAGTGTCCTTTAATGGCTCAGAAACATTCCGAGGAGAAACAGGTTTACTGGAGTCAAGAACTGACCAACTCGTATATAAAACCAGACATTATTGGAGACTTTATTTTTATATTTCGATGGTCCCGATATGATGGGATGCATTTCTGCTCTTGCAGAACGACTTCACAGTCAAGATTTTCCTGAATTATTGTTTGTCAGAATTTCTTGGTTGTAGATTTCTTCACAAAACGGTCACATCTTCCATGACACCAAAAATCCGGTTTGATTTAGTCAGTGTTGTCGGGCTCCAGCAGGCGGTGGTCTGTTACTGGAGGGCTCCTGCTTGAATCTCTGGACTGACTGAAAACCTGTCCTCCCCCTTCAGCAGCTACTGTCCAGGTGCCTTTGAGCCAGGCATTGTGCTACAGACCAGCTGTTGTCCAGCAAAAAAGGAAGAACTCTCCGTGTCTTCAGTACCGACAGGACTGCAGCAGGTGAACTCAGGTGAACTCAGGTGAACTCAGGTGAACTCAGGTGAACTCAGGTGAACTCAGTGTCGTCGTCATCTCAGCGTCTCAGTCGGAGGAAGAAGGCGTGGCGGCACTCTGTGCTGTCCACAGGATAGTATTTATCATAGAAGTCCAGGATGTACTCCTCCGCTTTAAAACCAAACTTCTGATAAAGCAGCATGGCGGGATTACTGGCCGACACGTGCAGCGTTACGTCTTTCCCCATACACGTCTGAAAAACACAAACAACAACACGTCTGAAAAACACAAACAACAACACGTCTGGGAAACACAAACAACAACACGTCTGGGAAACACAAACAACAACACTGACCCCTGCTGCCTCACCTGGATGAGATGGTAGATCATGAAGGTGCCGATGCCGGCTCTCCTCCACTCAGGATGGACCTGCAGGAAGGAGATGTAGGCCTCGTTGTACTTCACGTCAGGCACCATGAAACCAAAGCCGATCACGACTTTCTTATAGAGGACGACCACGCTGAAGTCCGGGTACTGCAGGCACTCTGATAGGTCCACACCTGGAGGGGGAGAAGACCAAACAAACGGTAGGTTTAGGAGACACAAATTCATGGTCGGGTGGTTCTAGGCAAGTAAACGAATGTGCGTCAGTGCTACCTGGCCAGAAGCTGTCGTGACACATGGCGTTGACAGAGGGGATGTGGTTTGGGCGGACGTAGCAGTAGTCGATGGAGGCGTTGGGTTCAGGGACCCAGTCAGGCTCCTTCCTGTGATGGTAAGCTCTGATCTCTGCCAACAACCTCAGCTTCACCGGACGACTCTCATAATCCCTCCTGAAAAACAAACACAGTGCTGTACTACCTACTATGATTACTATCACTAACGAGATGGCATTGACCCGTGGAGGTCAGAGGTAGTCAACCTTCTCTACCTGACGGAAGGTTTCGGGACTCTCTCTACTTGACGAAAGGTTTGAGAACTCTCTCTACTTGACGAAAGGTTTCAGGACTCTCTCTACTTGACGAAAGGTTTCAGGACTCTCTCTACTTGACGAAAGGTTTCAGGACTCTCTCTACTTGACGAAAGGTTTCAGGACTCTCTCTACTTGACGAAAGGTTTCAGGACTCTCTCTACCTGATGGAAGCTTTGAGAACTCTCTCTACTTGACGGAAGGTTTCAGGACTCTCTCTACTTGACGAAAGGTTTCAGGACTCTCTCTACCTGATGGAAGCTTTGAGAACTCTCTCTACTTGACGGAAGGTTTCAGGACTCTCTCTACTTGACGAAAGGTTTGAGAACTCTCTCTACTTGACGAAAGGTTTGAGAACTCTCTCTACTTGACGGAAGGTTTCAGGACTCTCTCTACTTGATGAAAGGTTTCAGGACTCTCTCTACTTGATGAAAGGTTTCAGGACTCTCTCTACCTGACGAAAGGTTTGAGAACTCTCTCTACTTGACGAAAGGTTTCAGGACTCTCTCTACTTGACAAAAGGTTTCAGGACTCTCTCTACTTGACGGAAGGTTTCGGTACTCTCTACTTGACGGAAGGTTTCAGGACTCTCTCTACTTGACGAAAGGTTTCAGGACTCTCTACCTGACGGAAGGTTTCAGGACTCTCTTTACCTAATTGAATATTTTATAAAACTCTTTACCTGATGAACGGTTTCAGGATGCGAGAGGTGTATGGACTCTTGATGGTCTGGTCCAAACTGCCTTCGGCTCCCATCAGACGATGCCAGAAGGACACCGAGTGCTGCTGGATGCCTCTTCTGCTAGAAAGGTTGGTCTGCACACAAACAAAGTTGTCTAATGTTTACCATAGACAAGTTTCATTTGAACATTTTACTGTTGCTTCAGTATCCTAAATTGCTATAAGAGCAGTTTCTCTGATACCTTGTTGACAGCAGCTGACCACTGGAGAACTGGTAAGAAGGATGTTGGCGGAGAGTTCAGAACTGTGTTAAGACTAACTCTGCTTTTTCATTATGCCTTCTACTGTATTTTGTGGTTTTGTTAAATTCTATAGAAAGAATCAACAGCTGTGAATGAACTACCATCATGAATGATTCCAGGAGCAGCATCAATGAAAAGTTGTCTTGAGGTCACATTGCTTCCTTAAAATAACCACTCCTGCTGAAATAGGATGCTAGGACATGACATGACGTAGGGAGGTAAGTATGAACCAACGGGATATAAGAGAATGTGACTGAATAAGACCAGGATGAATGTTGAAGGTACCTGGAAGCGATCAAGAATACGCATCTCCTGGCTGTTGGTGCAGTATCTCTCCATGACTCCACCTCGCATCAGTTTCCCCGCCCCCTGGGCGCCGTAGATCCCTCCCACCAGGCTGAGGGTGGCGCTGACCGCCCGGTCAATGTCCAGCAAGGGGAGCCCTCTCTGACGCTTGGCCTGGCGGACCAGCAGCTTCCTGTGGAGGCGTTTGGCCTGCGGGGTGACGGCCAAGGCCAGTGTGCAGGTATCCAGCCGTCGCAGCAGCATCCTCTCCTCATAAAGACTGAGGCAGGCGAAGTGAGGAGTCTGGGAGACGCCGCCAGCTCCGTCTGCTTTCTCAGGATGAGCTATCCTCCTCCGCTCGGGCCCTCCGGCACCAACACACCCACCAGTGGAGAGAGACGGACCTTCACTGCGTCCCACTGGCTCTTCAAAGTCGTCATCGCGCTCAAGGTCTTCATCGTCCTCGCTCTCTGCTTCACATTTGATATGTGGTGGTACTGGCCGGAGCTTCTTGCGGGCAACAAGGTTGGCGCGAGGAGGAGGGATGTACTCCATCCCTGGGTCGATCATTCCCTCCGTCTCCATCTCCTCATCGTCTGGAGGTCCAAGCAGCAGAGAGGACAGGCCATCAGTGTTTACATCATGTTAAAATAACGCAACAACTCACAGCGGACGGTTCATTTAGTAGATCCATCCATCCATTATCATTCACACCTACGGGACATTTAGGGTCACCAATGAACCTGCATGTCTTTGGACTGTGGGAGGAAGCCAGAGAACCAGAGTAAACCCACGCTAACACGGGGAGAACATGCAAACTCCAAACAGAAGCCACGACCCTCTTGCTGTGAGGCGACAGTGCTTTAGTAGATGTTCATTTCTATTTAGAAGAACACACCTGGATGAGTGGAACATGAACTCACCGTGGAACAGAGCCTGTGGCGGCATGGCGTCGGGGATGAGGTCTGCCTCCGACAGCAGACTGGGTGTTGCTGATTGAGATGCTGGCGTCCCCGGGGCGGAGAAATCAGGTGAAGGTGATGGTGACGGGCTGGTGAGCGGTGTTCGGTCTGATGAGCTGAGGGAGGAGAAATCAATGACCTCGCCTTTCTCCAGGACGAGGTCGGGCCGGCGACTGGCATTCCCCCCGCGGCCTCCTTTGACCGGCGTGGAGGAGGCGCTGCGGTCGGTGTAGCCTCCCACCGCCTCTTTCTGAGCCCGTCGGATGTCTTTGGCTTCTTGTGTGCGACAACGCTTCTCCTTCAGCTGGATGGCGTTCTCCACAGCGTTTCTGGCGCCGCGCTTCCTCAGGCCCTCCACGGTGATGATCGGGTCCATGGCAGGTTTCGAGGCTGTAGGTGAAAATATCAGCTCAGTGTCGTTTTGGACACATTTTGACCAGAGCTCTCCTGGATCAGTGCAGGTTACCTTTAGCCTTGGTGGTGGATTTGTCCGCCTCCGGCCGCAGAGTTGGAGGTCTGTTCTGAACGAGTTTCCACCAGCCGGGTTCGCCAAACTCCTGCGCTCCAGACCGGAAGAAGGTGGGACTGCCGACCGACAGGCAGCCGGCCACCGTGCTCCACCACGTCGATGTCTTCTTCCTGCAGAGAGACAGTCACCAGGTCAAACACGGGAACAGGAAACGGTACATTCGGACAGGACGTGCTGAACGAGGCAGAGCAGCCTCCTCTCTGGAGGTGAATCATGAGGAGCACATTGAGGTTATAAACAGGGACAAGCAGAGGACATGTCCAGTGATTCTTCACACTGTGCTGTACCATCTTTAGGCTGTCTCCACCACAGAGCCAAAAAACTTTTTGTTTTTTAAGCATGAATTCAAGTATGAAAGTACGTAGTAGTCGATACCAATACCAGTGAAATTCCATGATTCTCGATACCAATTCAATTCCCATTTCCTTCAACATCCACTCCTTGTTGTTAAGAAGTGAAACAGGTCATAATTCTCTCTATTATCTATTTTATATTGCTGTGAAAACATCTCCTTCAAACAACAATTAATTCAAGTTTCTCACCAAAAACTACATTTTACTAGAGTCCATTTGAAAACAACATGATAACGTTAAAGATAACCTTCACCCAATACTCATTTTTACTGAAAGCTTGAACGCATCATAATGTAATTCAATTGCACCTCCCGTGATGAAATCGTCAGGATGAGCTAACAAGCGCTCCTCTTGCTGATTTCAACACAGGTTTGTTGTTCACCGTGTAGCATCATCAGGGAAAAATAGGATGCATCCTGTGGACACGTCAAGAATTAGTTTACTGCGTTCCAAACACATTTTCAGCAGTCTCGCCCTCCACCTCCCTCCTTTTCAACAGTATTAATAGACATGTTAATAACAGTATTAATAAAAGCTACAGTGACCTCGTTCCCAGCAGGAAGTTCCAGTGGCGGCCAATAAAGGCGCAGATGTCCTCTTTCCACCTGAAGTAGCCCTGTCGGCCCGTCCCCTCCAGAGACAGGTTGTACATGGCCAACATCACCACCTGACACACATATTAAAACATGAAATGTTAATTATGATCATAAGCTTTGTTATTTTATCTTTCATATCAGAGGTGTGTATCTGTAGTGTGTGTGTGTGTGTGTGTGTGTGCTCACAGTGGGTCAAAGTAAGCGTAACCCTTTATGTTAAAGTAACCCTTTATGTTATTTCCGCTAACGTTGACTCAGCTAGTGCTAGCGTTCACATTATTCAGAACCTTATTGATTAGCTCACTGTGCTCACCTACGTCACTGCTTCCTGCTAACGGCTGAGTGGGCGTTAACATTTGAAATAAGCGGATCAGAACACAGGTGGAGCCGCCGTCTAAAGCCAGCAGAGCTCTGCGGTATGAGAAGAAGCTTTACTTAATGCTTGTGTTGGTTGCTGTGTATCAGCTGCAGCAGAGTTCGTACCTGCTGCCAGGTGAGTCTCATCCTCTCAAAGCTCTCTTTGCCGTCCTCGGAGCAGTCGGAGCAGATGAATTTAAAGAAGTTGTCTCCTTTCAGGTAGCTGGGCTGCTCACCTCTGAGCTGAGCTGAGGCACAAACACAAGAGTTAGAACTTCATTTAGTGAGTTTCATATTCAGGATCTGATGTGGATCACGAAGCAGCAGGTAAACGTGGTTTTGAATCTCACCTGCAGGGACCCACTTGTGGCAGCGGTCGCAGTAGAAGGACATGTCCTCACAGGCCCAGCCTCCGTCAGCCTCCTCGCCCACGTCGCTGGTCAGAGAGTCTCCGCTCTGGTCATGTGACAGGTCCACCGATCCCTGATCCTCCGACTCCACGATGAGCAGAGTCTCGCCCTCCACCTCCCCCTCCTCCAGACCCTCCGAGGCCGACGTACAGGCCGCCTCGTCCTCTCCTCCACCCAGCTGCTCGCTGCTGCTGTCCATCACTGACACACCTGTACAGGTAAACATCCGGTGAGTCAGAGCAGCGTCGCTCTCACACGGTTTACAGTCTGTGGTCGCTCTGATCGAGGTTTATTCATGACCCGCATCACAAATGTGACATCACTTCCTCTCTCTGGGCCGAGTGCAGCAGGTAGACTTCAAACTGGTTCTGATGAACCAGGACCAGAGGACAAACCAGGACCAGAGGACGAACCAGGACCAGAGGACAAACCATGACCAGAGGACAAACCATGACCAGAGGACAAACCAGGACCAGAGGACAAACCAGGACCAGAGGACAAACAAACACTACTGTTGAAACGTTATTAATCAGCTGTTCTATCGATGCTCTTCTTCTCTCCTTCAATAATAACTATTCTAACAGAGATTAAAACAGAAGAATTCAGACACCAAATGTTTTATTTAAAGAAGAATGAAATGAGTCAAACGTCCCGTTAGAGGATGTCCCCACAGTGTTGTGTGATGGGAGAATACTGTTGAACTTGCATGTTGAATGAGTTAATTAAGCATCAGTGAACCACAACGAGTCAACTGGGCTCTAAATATTTACTCCACAGTGTGTTGGTTAGTGATGATCTCCAGCCTCTCTGTGTGTGAACAGGTGGACACAGGTTACCTGTCTCAGTGGTCCTGTGGATGGAGCTCTGTCAGCCGGCGGCGTCTCTCCTCCTCCAGCTGTGTGGTCAGAGTCCTCTGCTCCTCCAGCAGCCTCAGATTCTCCTTCTTCCTCTGCAGCCGCTCCAGATCCCTGACGACGCCCTCGTGGAGACGCTGGACCACAAAACACAACAACAACAACAACATCAGCTGTGATTCATCCTGATGAACGTCATCATAATCCATCACATGATGACTTGTTTCAGTCTGGACCAAAGAGGACAGACAGACAGTTTTACACTGTAAATAGTCTCACTACTACTAATAACCCAATTCAGGAGTCCTTAACAGAAATGTAAACTGTTCAACCCTTGGTTTCATTTGTAATTGTTCGATCATGTTGTCTGTGTTATTGCAGATGGTATACATTTGGCCAGGGTGTTTTATTTTATTAATATTTTGGAAGTTGACCCTAAGCTCCTATAATAAGTCTCTAATAAACTGTGTGGCCCTGAAGGACAAACATGTCCCATTAAAACCACCATGTTTGATCCCACGGCCATTACAGCATCAAATCATTCATCCTAATATATCAGGATTTAATCTGGAACACTGGACTTTCACTATTTTACACCAGATTGAGCCATTTTCTCATGTTTGCCCATTTTTAAAAGGGACTGTTTGCAAGAATCAGAAATGTCTTGTTAACAGCGACACCTGTGGCCGTTAAGTCAACTAAAGTCAGCGTCCTGTTGCTGGCGCTTGTGCTTGCTCTACATAGACATGAAGGAGCATCACTCAACACAGTGAGGAGACACACGTCAGCTAAAAGCACAATATCACTCTATATTTCAGCTGCTTGGCAGTAATGTTAGCTGACCAGACCAAGGTCTCTCCATGAATCAATGCTGATCCTAGTGTTGGCTTTTCCCGCCTCAGCCTCCCGACCGCGGCCGGAGGGAACGGGGGAGACGCCGGAGTTTTGGTCGGAGACGATAACGTTTCTCTCTGCGGAGCCCCGTCACTTCACAAGACACGGGAAACCTCTGTTGGTCTGGAGGAGCTGCAGCAGTTATTTCTGCACAAATGTCCACTGAACATTCACTAGATATTCTCAGAGCTAAACTAACTCTTCTGCAGTGTGGAGTGAGCAGCATGCACGTGAGAGGTGGAGAGAGAGAGAGAGAGAGAGAGAGAGAGAGAGAAGGAGCGTGGTGTGTGAGTGAAGGCAGGCAGAGGAGCAAAGTACAGCAGAGACTCCGGTCCTGGAGACCAAAGCTACGGTCTCCCCCGCGTCCTCCGACCGCGGCCAACACTGTTTAACAGCTTCACTAGATACAACCAAGAGGTTTTGGTGCTTCACTGTAGTTTGTGTTGGAGTCTGAGTCTGAATGCATGAGACACCGACCTGCAATGATCTTTAGAAGTTACAAACAGTCCCTTTAACTCTGCCAACATCGCACACATTGCACCTTTAACTACTGAATGTGAAGCTAACTTCACATTCAGTAGTTAAAGTAACTTCCTCCTGAAAACACAAAGTCACTGAAACACCCAGCAGCTCATTTCGTCACTAACGTGTCTCTGATGCTTCTATTCTGAAAAACTGTACCGGATGTTGTTACTAGCTGCTAGCGGCTAGGTAGCGGCTGTATTATTATGAATCTGTAGTTAACCGTCAGCTTCAGTCAGTCAGCTTCAGTCAGTCAGAGTCAGTCAGTCAGCTTCAGTCAGCTTCAGTCAGTCAGAGTCAGTCAGCTTCAGTCAGTCAGCTTCAGTCAGTCAGCTTCAGTCTGTCAGCTTCAGTCAGTCAGAGTCAGTCAGCTTCAGTCAGAGTCAGTCAGCTTCAGTCAGAGTCAGTCAGCTTCAGTCAGAGTCAGTCAGCTTCAGTCAGTCAGCTTCAGTCAGTCAGCTTCTGTCTGTCAGCTTCAGTCAGTCAGAGTCAGTCAGTTTCAGTCTGTCAGCTTCTGTCTGTCAGCTTCTGTCTGTCAGCTTCAGTCAGTCAGCTTCAGTCAGTCAGCTTCTGTCTGTCAGCTTCAGTCAGTCAGAGTCAGTCAGTTTCAGTCTGTCAGCTTCTGTCTGTCAGCTTCAGTCAGTCAGCTTCAGTCAGTCAGCTTCTGTCTGTCAGCTTCAGTCAGTCAGAGTCAGTCAGCTTCAGTCAGTCAGCTTCTGTCTGTCAGCTTCAGTCAGTCAGAGTCAGTCAGTTTCAGTCTGTCAGCTTCTGTCTGTCAGCTTCTGTCTGTCAGCTTCAGTCAGTCAGCTTCAGTCAGTCAGCTTCTGTCTGTCAGCTTCAGTCAGTCAGCTTCAGTCAGTCAGCTTCTGTCTGTCAGCTTCAGTCAGTCAGAGTCAGTCAGTTTCAGTCTGTCAGCTTCAGTCAGTCAGCTTCAGTCAGTCAGCTTCTGTCTGTCAGCTTCAGTCAGTCAGCTTCAGTCAGTCAGCTTCAGTCAGTCAGAGTCAGTCAGTTTCAGTCTGTCAGCTTCTGTCAGTCAGAGTCAGTCAGCTTCAGTCTGTCAGTTTCAGTCAGTCAGTTTCAGTCTGTCAGCTTCTGTCAGTCAGAGTCAGTCAGTTTCAGTCTGTCAGCTTCTGTCAGTCAGAGTCAGTCAGCTTCAGTCTGTCAGTTTCAGTCAGTCAGTTTCAGTCTGTCAGCTTCTGTCAGTCAGAGTCAGTCAGCTTCAGTCTGTCAGCTTCAGTCAGTCAGTTTCAGTCTGTCAGCTTCTGTCAGTCAGAGTCAGTCAGCTTCAGTCTGTCAGTTTCAGTCAGTCAGTTTCAGTCTGTCAGCTTCTGTCAGTCAGAGTCAGTCAGCTTCAGTCTGTCAGCTTCAGTCAGTCAGTTTCAGTCAGTCAGCTTCAGTCAGTCAGTTTCAGTCAGTCAGCTTCAGTCTGCTTCAGTCCGCTTCAGTCAGTCAGCTTCAGTCTGTCAGCTTCAGTCAGTCAGCTTCAGTCAGTCAGAGTCAGTCAGCTTCAGTCTGTCAGCTTCAGTCAGTCAGTTTCAGTCTGTCAGCTTCTGTCAGTCAGAGTCAGTCAGCTTCAGTCTGTCAGCTTCAGTCAGTCAGTTTCAGTCTGTCAGCTTCTGTCAGTCAGAGTCAGTCAGCTTCAGTCAGTCAGTTTCAGTCAGTCCGCTTCAGTCAGTCAGTTTCAGTCAGTCAGCTTCAGTCTGCTTCAGTCCGCTTCAGTCAGTCAGCTTCAGTCTGTCAGCTTCAGTCAGTCAGCTTCAGTCTGCTTCAGTCCGCTTCAGTCTGTCAGCTTCAGTCAGTCAGCTTCAGTCAGTCCGCTTCAGTCTGTCCGTTAAACACCGGCCGGTTGTTATCTTAACGGTTAAACATTCCGTTAACTTCCGGTGACCTCCACAGCTAAGTTAAGCTAAGCTAACTGTTAGCTCGGTTCGGTTCGGTTCGGGTTACCTGTCTGTCCCAGGACTGGTTGAGGTGAACAGCAGCGACAGTGCTCAGAGTCAGAACCACAGAAACACCCAGAACCACTCTAGACACCGCAGACATCACGCTAGCGTTAGCTTCTATTAGCTTCAGATGCTAACCGGCTCTGAGGTCCAGCAGGCTGCTTCTTCTTCTTTGGTGTTTCTTGGCGGTTGGTGAACCAGCTTAAAGATGCAGTACCGCCACCTGCTGGCCTGGAGGGTGGGTCATTCTGGATAATCATTACTATATCTCACAAAATAAACAAAACAAAAAAAGTTTTTTTTAAATTTTTTTATTATTTATTTATTTTTATTTTTTATTGTGTCTTTTTTTTATTTATTTTATGTTGGTTTTGTTTAATTTCGGTTGTCCTTTTATGTTTGTCACAGCTCTTTGTTTATGTTTTCGCTATGCTTCTTCTGTATGTAAATGTTTTTAATGTTTTCTGCTGTTACTATGGATACTATCATTTTGAAATAAAAAATAAAAAAGATATATATTCTATGGAGTCTTTGGTTTAATCCTGTATGTCCTATTTTCAGATGTGTAATGTCCCAGTGTTCTTGCCAGGTTTTGTGCATGTAGTCCTTAATGATCGTTGACAATCAGCCGCCTGGTATCCAAACAGCGCCCTCCTCCGGCCTCTACCAGCATCCTACAGGAGAACTGTTAAAGCTAATACAAGTACACATACCACAGTGTAGAAATACTCTGGTACATTCAACATTTAAGTACAAAAGTACGAGCATTAAAATATAATTAAAGTACGAAATTGAAATAAGAAAACATTAAAATATACTTAAAGTACGAAAAGTAAAAGTACCCATTCAGCAGAATAATCTATAGTATACTATTGTATTACAATTATTGATGCCAAATGTTTTTGAATATTTTACAGATATTTTTCAGATATTTCACTAATATTGTTCTGCAATTTAACTAATATTTGTTTTTATCATATTTGACTAATATTTATCTCATATTTAAAATATTTTTCCTTTATTTTATTAATATCTTTCTGATATTCTATTAATATTTTCTCATATTTTTCTCATATTTTAAAAATATTTGTCTCATATTTTATTAATATCTTTCTGATATTCTATTAATATTTTCTGATATTTTACTAATGTTTTTCTCACATTTTATTAATATTCTTTTGATATTTTATCAATATTTTTTTATATTGTTTCTGATATTATACTAATATTTTTGGGATATTTTATTTGTCCAACTCTTTAATGTTGCAACTGGTAAAGGTGGAGCCAATTTGAATGACTTTATATACTGCTGGTAGTTTAATCTATAATAATACAGCATTTATTAGTTGATTATATTTTGTTTTAATAATCTGAATCTGTAAAATAACTAAAGTTAGTTAATAAATGTAGAGCAGTAAAAAGTACAATATTTTTCTCTGAGATGAAGCTGAGTAGAAGTAGAAAGTGGCAGAACATGGAAATAGTAGTATTTTTTAATAGTATCTTTTTCATATTTTTTATTGTAATCTTTCGATTCTATATTTATGTTCTTGACTTTTACAGTACTGTGTCATATTTTTATTTCCTCTTACTATGTTCAATGACAAATACCTTGTAAGTGAAAATAAATGTGATACTGAAATATTCCAGTAAAATACAAGTAAAGTGTACAGTACAAAGTTGTACAGTACTTGAGTAAATGTACTTAGTTACATTCCACCACTGGCTGTTAGCATATTCAACAACATAATATAGAATAAAAGATGATAACAAATTTATTAAATTAAAGAGATGAATTGAAATGTCGAAACATAAATACGTATGTTCTCAGCGGGTTCTTCAAATACATTTCTATAATGTTTTACGAAGCTTTTGGTTTTATTATTATTCATAGACAGAGATTAAGAGGTGAGCTCAACTCTTTGGCAACCAAAGAGGTTTGTTTATGGATAAAGAAAATGAACCCGATGTTCTGGACATTTGTTATGTGAGTAACATAAATCCTCCAGATGTGACAAAAATAAAACACTTTTATTGTTTTTTTTTCATTTTTATTATGCCTGTGATAATAACAAGTCATATTTTTTAATAATTAAATCAGAATATTTAAACATGTATTTAATTTGATTTAATACATGTTTCATTATTTACTAAAATAGATTATTTCTGTCATGTAAACAAATGCTTACTCAAAAATTACATCACAAATATTTATCAGAAATATTTAACAATAAAACAAAAATATTGAAATTAAAATATTATTTTATTAATTCTGTTAGAAAAAAATGTGTTGTTGAAATAATAGAAAATAAAATGATATATATATATCTTTTTATTTCCATTACAGATAAAAGTACTTTATTATTAGAAATAGTATATTTTACTATTAATACAATAATATAACAATCAGCACTGACTTTTAACAGAAAAAAGTAGTTTTCTATTCATAAAACAGTAAAAATAAATATTTTTATGTGAATAAAATCAGAACGTCAACATTTGTCAAATCTGTAGTTTTAAGAGAACTACATCTCCCATGAGGCTCTCTGGGTTAAATGTGACGTCCCCGCTGACTGACCAATGAGGAGCCGCGCTGCCGGCGGGGGGGCGGAGCTTCTGGTCTCGTTCAGAGAAAGTGCCACGACTCTGCAGCCTGACAGACTCAGCTGAGGTGAGGAAAACTATTTATACATTTCATTTAAAACTCAAATTTAACAAGTTTTCTATTGCACTGCTTCTAAAACTACAAATACACATTAATACTATACTCTGAAACTACAAATACACACTGAAAATACAAATACACACTAATACTACACTCTAAAACTACAAATACACACTAAAACTATACTCTAAAACAACAAATACACACTAAAACTACACTCTAATACTACAAATACTCACTAAAACTACAAATAAACACGAATACTATACTCTGAAACTATAAATACACACTAAAAATACACTCTAATACTACAAATACACACCAATACTACAAATACACTAATACTATACTCTAATACTACAAATATACACTAATACTATATTCTGAAACTACAAATACACACTAAAACTTCAAATACACACTAATACTATACTCTGAAACTACAAATACACACTAAAACTTCAAATACACACTAATACTATACTCTAAAACTACAACCAAAGTGATTTCCTATAGAAACATCTGGGAAAGAAGAAAACATCTGTCTGTTGTGTGTGTCGGTGGTTAAAGTCCGTTCATGAGATGAATGTTTTAAAGAGGCTCTCTGTTAAAAACACAACTTATATAAATATAAACAGTATGTATAAATACAAATAAGATATTAAATAGAGTTTGAGGGCTGCAGACTGAACACATCTGTGTGTGTTTTTATTTAAAGGGTTCAACTTTTAATGTGAAATTCAGTATCTGAGGTGTGAGTTACATAACTGTGGGTGTGTGTGTGTGTGCCTGCGTGCGAGTGTGTGTGTGAGTGTGTGTGTGTGTGTGTGTGTGTGTGTGTGTGTGTGCGTGCATGTGTGTGTGTGTGCCTGCGTGTGAGTGTGCGGGTGAGTTTGTGTGTGTGTGTGTGTGTGTGCCTGCGTGTGCGTGTGTTCACAGTACAAAGGGTTAATTGTGGATTCGGACACGTTGCTCTTTCTCTCACTGTGTGTTCTGTAAAACATATTCTGCAGTCAGAAATATAAAACATATTCAGGTACTTCAGTAAAACTCAATATAAATAACATGATGGAAGTTTTGGGAACAAAGTGTACTTCAAGTATAAAAAGTAAAATATCTCGTTATGCAGAGTCGTGTTTATATTATCACATTATTGAATCAATATTATCATGTGAGCTGTATCTGAATGCTGTCGTTGGTGCAGCTTTTAAATAATTCATATGTGAAAACAAAGAATCAACTTTTATAAACTCATCAAATGTTTTTTTAGCTAAAGTACCTCCAGCTGTTAGATAAACACACGCAGCACAGTAGAAGTATATAGAAGTGGAAATACTAGTAAAGTAACTTCCCGTCACTGCTGACACTTTTATCCAACATGTGTTCTGAGGCGGTTTTATGAACCTAACATGTAAAAAATGTTCATGTCTGCATCTCACGATTATTTTTCATGAATCTATTGATTATTTTATTGATTAATCGATTGTTTTACCTTCAAAAACACCAGAAAACAGTGAAAAAGCAGAGTTCCAGGTGGTTAACAGACCACAGATGTTCAGTTTACTGTGAAATAAAACTGTCACCAGACGATACGGTATGGTACGGTACAGTACAATACGGTACGGTACGGTATGAAACGATACGGTACAGTACGGTATGAAACGATACGGTACGGTACGGTATGAAACGATACGGTACGGTACGATACGATACGGTATGAAACGATACGGTACAGTACGGTATGAAACGATACGGTACGGTACGGTATGAAACGATACGGTACAGTACGGTATGAAACGATACGGTACGGTACGGTATGAAACGATACGGTACGGTACGATATGAAACGATACGGTATGAAACGATACGGTACAGTACGGTATGAAACGATACGGTACAGTACGGTATGAAACGATACGGTACGGTACGGTATGAAACGGTACGGTACGGTACGATACGATACGGTATGAAACGATACGGTACAGTACGGTATGAAACGGTACGGTACGGTACAGTACAATACGGTACTGTATGGTACGGTATGAAACGATATGGTATGAAACGATACGGTATGATACGGTACGATACGGTACGGTACGATACGGTACGATACTGTGCGATACGATAGGGTACGGTACTGTACGGTACTGTACGGTACGGTACGGTACGCTACGGAGAAACACATACCAATGTAAACCACAACAAACAGATATTGCACAAGATCTGCATAAAAACAGCATAAATAAGAGATAAAGATAAGAACACTATGACGCTGTCACACAACCCGACCGCCTCAAGAAACATTATTTAAAACACCGATTGAGGCACAAACAAGTTTTTAAGACAAGACTTAAATGACTCCAACAACAAAATGATTATCAAAATAGTTTCAGATTAATGTTCAGTCAATAATCTAGAGCTGCAACAATTAGTCGATCAACAGGACATTAATCAGCAGGTAGTTTGATAATCGATTCAGATGCTTTTCTTCGTCACATGTGATCGTATTTCTCATTTATCTCGTATATCTTTGAATTTATCGGCTCAAATAAAAACAGTGTTTGAATACGACATCTTGGCCGGTGGGAACTTTTAATGGTCATTTCTGACATTTTACAGACAAAACAATTAATTGACTAATCAATAAAATAATCAGCAGATGAATTGTTAGTTGTAGGAGACTAATCAATTAATCAGATCATCATTTCAGCTCAGCACATCATCCTTTGGTTTACAAGACATTTGTTAATAAAAGAGGCCGACTGTCACATCATCATTAAAACGTGCTTGATTTAAATACAGCCCACTGAATGAAGGTTTAGATTGAATCAGTGACGCTGAGCACACAGACGGTGACCTTTGACCTCCAGTTAATGATCAGCTGGTAAACAACAACCCAGGAAAATCAATATAGTAGTTGAGGTATTTTGCTGTGAATCAAAGTATTGGGTGGATTGTAATCGTCAAGCTCCACCTCTAGTGTTGTCTGGCTCTCCTTCAGGCTGAATGTCCGCCGTCTTTATCCTCCAGACTTCCTGTCCGACACTCTGGTCACCATGGACGTCTCCGACCCGCAGACACTCGGCTTCATGGTCTTTGGAGGATTCATGTTCATCTCGGCGGTGGGCATCGCCCTCGTCTCCACGCTCTCCATGAAGGAGACGTCGTATGAGGAGGCGCTGGCCAAACAGCGCCGCAAGCTGGTCCAAACGCAGCCTCAGAGAGCAGAGAAGAAGAAGAAGGACAAGACCCTGGAGAAGAAGAACAAAGCCAAGAAGAAGGAGGAGCGGCCCGACGAGAAGCTCTCAGACCCAGGCAGCGATGGCGGCGAGGAGCCTGAGGTGGTGGCTTGTACCGAGCCAGAATCTGACCCAGAACCTGCAGCTGAGCCGGCAGCTGCTGCCCCTGAACCCAAACCAACACCTGAACCAGAACCAGAACCCATCGTGGTCACCGCCACCGCCACCGCCACCACCATCGATTCTCCTCCGGCGCCATCACCAAAGGAGAAGAAGAAGAAGAAGTCAGCCAAGGTGGAGCTGGCTGCTGTGGTGGAAACCGTTGCTAAGGAAGTTCTGGTCATGGCCGCGGCGCCGGTGGTGGACGTGTCTCCGGTGAACGTCGTCACTGAAGTCACTAAAGAACCAACTGTTGCTAAAATTGAAGAACCCAAAGAGACGGCGAGCAAGAAGAAGAAGTCCAAGAACAAACCTGAACCAGGTGAGTTAACGAATGAACGGGGATCATCGTGTTTATCGACCTCAGAAGAACCAAACTGGTCGGACTCTACGGTAAAATAATGTTTAATTAAATTATGGATTTCAGTTTGATTAAATTATGTCTGATTAAAGCTGGTTATACACTGTACGGTTTCAGCCCGTTTCCAGATTTTACTCCCCGACGTCAGCGCCTTCTTTATCCTCTTTTTACAGTAATCAGAGCGTCGCTATCAAGATAACAATGAAGGCTACAACAGATATAGCTAGAAAAACTTAGCTAACTTACCTCCAGTTCTCTCTGGACAAGCCGTACTGTCCACGTCTTCCTCGCCACGAGTCCATATGACGTTAGGTCAGATGATGAAGGCAGCATGTTTCGGCCTTGTTAGCATCGTGACCCGTACAGACCTCTGTTAGCTAACAACCTTTACCTGCCTCGGAGCTTTCAAACCAAACTTTATTGACAACTGTCAACAGAAAGGCCCGCTGGAGCTGACGATCAGACAGTACAGTGTGATCACTCAGGTCGTGGCTGACGATCAGACAGTACAGTGTGATCACTCAGGTCGTGGCTGACGATCGGACCGTACGGTGTGATCGCTCAGGTCGTGGCTGACGATCGGACCGTACGGTGTGATCGCTCAGGTCGTGGCTGACAATCGGACCGTACGGTGTGATCACTCCGGTCGTGAGCTTTGGCTTCACATCGCAAATGATCTCCTCGTACAGTAGGAGTAGGAAGTACGACATTTATAGAATTACAGTGTACAGTGTATGGCCAGCTTAAAACAGAACATCCTGTCCTTTTGTCCTGGTTTTTCTTTAAGTGACCGACTCCTCCGTGCCACTGCCGTACGGCGAGCTGCTGTCTGCCGTGTCCAACGGGACGCTCAGCGACGACGAGATGCACAAACTCACGGAGGTCCTGAACCAGACAGCTGGTGTCCGCCAAGACTCTTGGCAGCTGGTAATGATTTAAATAAGGGCTATTCAAGTGTTCGTACTGGGAAGTTGATTTACCTCAAAATAAATTATCAGTTATTGGTTAAAGACGTTTCTCCTTCCCAATGTAAGTCAATGGGAAAAGGCATTTTTGGGGCCAATGGCATCACGTGTCGGACACGGAAGTTGTAGTACCGCCGTTTGGCCTCTACGGAAATTTGATTCACAGCCCGGGGCTCTTCCTGGAGGCTTGGATATATACAAATTATAGTGCATTACTTTTTGTAGGTATAGCTACGAACAGTTTATTGAGACCAGCCTGCAATATACCATTCACCAGATACCAGCTAACGTTAGCAGCTAGCACGCTTACCAACTAGTTTTAGCAGATGGATCAATACAGTGACATAAATAGCATTCAAAAGTTAACGTTCGACTTAAGTCCAGTGTTCGAGGTAGCACACGACCACCAACACTGTTGAGGTGGTCGTCCATTATTGGGTGTTGAGAAGCGGACGGCCCGTTGTTATTCTGAAACATCAATAGTGCTCGGTGTGGAACGGCTTTAAGTCTGATGGTGTTGGCACATGCCACCATTTCCACTACATCACCACCTTCCAACCCACGTGACCCGAAAGCGGCCGTAGTGTGAATCATTCTCCACGTTCGGAAAGCTTTTAAATAAATCTGAGTCTTTGTTTGACCTTCAGGCCTGTCAGAAAGGAGACCCACTGTCCGTTCTGAAGAAACAGCTGGAGGAGAAAGAGAAGCTGCTGACCACCGAGCAGGAGGGCGCCGCCACCGCCAAGAGCCGCCTCCGAGATCTCAGCAAGGTGAGCCAGGAAGCGTCCAGATCGTCAATCGTGTGATCTCTGCGAGATTCATTCCTTCAGTTCTGTTGGTTTTGTCAAGGTGACAACAATGCTACCCAACAAGGAACAGTACCGAGACACCTTAAAATATCTGAGATACAACGACAAGTCAGTAGAACAGATGGAAATGTTCCAGACGGAGGGGACTGAATCAGACATGTCTTAAAATAACCACTGAAGAATGTGAAATAAGGCAACTGACTCCATTAGTAAGATTCCTCTGGACTCTAGACAGAGGAAACAACCAAGCAAATACATTTGGACAGTTGATTAAATTAACATGTTGGCTTCAGACCTTCAGTGTTTCATAAGAAAGTCAAGGTTACTTTAGGCTTCCTGTGTTTCCTTCTTCAGGAACTTGGTGCAGAGAAATCCAAGGTGGCGTCTTTGGATGCCCGTCTGAAGGCGGAGCTGAGTGCTCAGGTTCAGAAGGTCGATGCCATGCAGGCCAGAATGGAGACTGCTAACCAGGAACACCTGAACCAAACCCAGAAGCTCAACCAGAAGGTACAAACCATACCAACTAACTCTGAATCCTTCAGTGGCAGATCAAAGGAAGCTTTTCAGGGCCAGTAAAGTCTCAAGTCCAAAAGGGCAAGTCTAAGTAAAGTCTCAAAACCTTGCGGGAAAATCTAAGTCAAATCCCAGAGGGAAAGTCAAAGTCGAGTCAAGTCCTTGAGGGCAAGTCTAAATCAAGTCCCCAAGGGCAGATCCAAGTCAAGTCCCCAAGGGCAAGTCTAAGTCAAGTCTCAAATCTTGTCAAAGCAAGTATCAATTCAAATAAAGTCTCAAGTCCAACAGGGCAAGTCTAAGTCCAATCTCAAAACCTTGCTGGAAAATCTAAGTCAAATCCCAGAGGGAAGAGTCAAAATCGAGTCAAGTCTTGTAAAAGAAAAGTCTTAAGTCTCAATTCAAGTCCTTGGAGGTATGCCTAAGTCATGTCTTGTGTCCTTGAGGGAACATTTGAGTCAAGTCTCAAGTCTTGTCAAAGCAAGTATCAATTCAAGTCTAATGCCCTTGAGGGCAAGTCTAAGTCCAATCTCAAAACCTTGCAGGAAAATCTAAGTGAAATCCCAGAGGGAAGAGTCAAGTCTTGTAAAAGAAATGTCTCAAGTCAATCTCAAGTCCTTGAGACCAGATCCAAGTCAAGTCTGAAATGTTCTCAAAGAAAGTCTCAATTCAAGTCTAAAGTCCTTGGAGGTATGTCCAAATCAAGTCACAGGTCTTCAAGAGCAAATTCCAAATCTGTGAGGTCTCTGAATGCTGATCATTAAAATGACTCTCAAAGCTGTTAATAGTGACTTTAAGTATCAGGGGTCGAGTTCTGTCTGACTGGTTGTTGGCCGGCACAGATAAGCTAAGTCCTTGTAGCATGTTTTAGCTAACTGTCTGTTAAACTTGAACAGATCGGGGGTCTGCAGGAGCAGCTGGAGAACGGTCCCAACGCTCAGCTGGCCCGACTGCAGCAGGAGAACTCCATCCTCCGAGACGCCCTGAACCAGGCGACCAGCCAGGCCGAGAGCAGGTAACGCACACAACGACCGACCGCTAGACTGGGTCGTATCGTAGCTCCTGACCTGTAAATAGCATTCATGTCAACATCCGAGTCGTTGTTATGACTGTGATAACTCTGGTTGTTAACAAATGACAGGACTGGTTCTGTCGGACCCCGTCAGTCCACCAGCTTCCTTCCGTCATCCGGTCTAACCCTAACCCTCCCTGCAGGCAGAACGCGGAGCTGGCCCGTGTCAGGCAGGACTGCGTCCGTCTGGGTAAGGAGTTGACCGAGCGTACCGACGCTCTGCGGGCCGACGAGGAGCGCAGGAAGAGCCTGGAGTCCAAGATGGCTGCTGCCGAACAAGAACTGTCCCAAGCCCAGGTCAGAAACACAGAACTGTAAATGTCCATTCTTCAGAGAGAAAAGCTCACCAAGCTGCATCTGTGGTTTCTTACTTCTTTCAAATACTTTAAAAATGTCTTCTCCAAAACACCTTTATGTTAACATTCAATATGACGGTGGAGCTAACAGGAAGTGACCATGGACGTATAAAGAGAACTGGATACAGCGTCGGAGGCTCCCGTTCATTCCTATGAGAGAGTCTCAGTGGAGCATGAAGCCGAAATCGCTCGACTGTCAGATCATCGGCGTTCTTCCTCATCCATTGGGCCCATAGATCAGGCGCAGTAGCGTCTCCTTTAACTCCTCCTCCACCTCCTCCTCCTGCCTCTCGCTCCTTTAACTCCTCCTCCCGCCTCTCGCTCCTTTAACTCCTCCTCCACCTCCTCCTCCCGCCTCTCGCTCCTTTAACTCCTCCTCCACCTCCTCCTCCCGCCTCTCGCTCCTTTAACTCCTCCTCCACCTCCTCCTCCCGCCTCTCGCTCCTTTAACTCCTCCTCCACCTCCTCCTCCCGCCTCTCGCTCCTTTAACTCCTCATCCCAGCTCTCGCTCCTTTAACTCCTCCTCCCGGCCCTCGCTCCTTTAACTCCTCCTCCCGGCCCTTGCTCCTTTAACTCCTCCTCCCATCCCTCGCTCCTTTAACTCCTCCTCCCGGCCCTCGCTCCTTTAACTCCTCCTCCTCCTCCTCCTCCTGGCCCTCGCTCCAGCCTCGGTCTGGGTCTCACTCACATGAACGGAGGAAGGGAAATAACTCTGGATTCAGCTGTTAGTGCGTTTTAATGATTCAGACTGGGGAGTTGATTCACCTCAAAATAAATGATCCTCTGAGTTACAGACGTCTCTTTCCCAATGGAAGCATGGGAAAAAGTATTTTTGGGCCCGATGGCGTGACGGACATGGAAGTTGTAGTACCGCCGTTTGGCCATTACGAACGTTTGCTTCACAGCCCGGCGCTCTTCCTGGAGGCTCGGAAGTGACCCGTTTTTTCTGTTTGTTTCAGCTGGTCCATGAGGACGCTGAGCGTGCTCAGCAGCGGCGACTGGAGGAAGTGCGTTTGGAGCTGAACGCGGCGCAGCAGGAAGCCGCTGCCGTTAGCGGTGAGTGTTTCTGTCAGTGTAAAGCTAACTCCGCCCACAATGTCCCAGGAACTATGGATAAGTCCAGGAATGATCACAGGAAATAAAACATTCCTTCAGTACACAGATTTCTGTATTTCCATCACGTCTCAATGTTCCAGACAGCCAGTAACTCAATAACAGGATTGTTCTGCTGTTGGTCCCTCAGAGCTGCAGGGGGCGCTGGCGTCCAGAGAGACCGAACTACAGGAGCTCAAGGTCCAGCTGGAGAGCCGCGCTGCAGCCCAGGTAAATAACCTGCTATTATTAAACAACTCCTTTGATTGATTTATATTGATGACAACAAATTGCTGTTTATTCTGTTGCTTTCTCCGCCTTCATGACCCCCTCACTGCTGATTGAAAGGAATGTGAAGACATTTATTTGGTTCCTCTTGTTTTCCAGCCAGTGTTTGTTAAGCTAGCTGCGTGTTTCTCTCTCAGAAGACATTTACTTAAAATGAAATGAGCCTTTTGCTGGTTAACATTGATGGCTACATCTGCAGTAATAAGTAAAGTAGACTTTGGACCAAATCAATAACTTTGAAAGACAATCTGTGAAGGGAATGATTTTCTCGTAGAGTTTAACTTTAACTTTTTAGTTGTCAAATAGCATCCGGTCTTGACAGCACCGCCCTGTTTGTGTCTGCAGGTGGACCGGTCGTCTGAAGTGGATCAGCTGAAGAACTGGTAACTGTTCTGCTGTCACGTTATTGAACCAATGACTCCGGCCCTGTCTACATGGATACAGAGATTTTACCCTCCGTTGAATTCTGTCCACACAAACTTCGTTTAACAAAATATCTCCGTCCACAATGGACGTCAACCTCCGGGTCTGCACAGTGAAGCCGATGCTGAAGAGCCCTAAAGCTGCATCCTCTCTACCAGCCAGCAGGGGGCGACTCCTCTGGTTGTGTAGAAGTCTATGTGAAAATGAGCTTCTACTTCTCTCTTGATTTATTACCTCAGTAAACATTGTAAACATGAGTTTATGGTCTCAATCGCTAGTTTCAATTCTTCTTGGCCAAACACCAAGATGAGGACGTCCAAAAACCAAGATGGTGACGGCCCAAAACCAAGATGGTGACGGCCCAAAACCAAGATGGTGACGGCCAAAAACCAAGATGGTGACGGCCCAAAACCAAGATGGTGACGGCCCAAAACCAAGATGGTGACGGCCAAAAACCAAGATGGTGACGGCCCAAAACCAAGATGGTGACGGCCAAAAACCAAGATGGCGACGGCCAAAAACCAAGATGGCGACGGCCAAAAACCAAGATGGCGACGGCCAATTCCAAGATGGCGACGGCCAAAAACCAAGATGGCGACGGCCAAAAACCAAGATGGCGACGGCCAAAAACCAAGATGGCGACGGCCAATTCCAAGATGGCGACGGCCAAAAACCAAGATGGTGACGGCCAAAAACCAAGATGGCGACGGCCAAAAACCAAGATGGCGACGGCCAATTCCAAGATGGCGACGGCCAAAAACCAAGATGGCGACGGCCCAAAACCAAGATGGCGACGGCCAATTCCAAGATGGCGACGGCCAAAAACCAAGATGGCGACGGCCCAAAACCAAGATGGCGACGGCCAAAAACCAAGATGGCGACGGCCAAAAACCAAGATGGCGACGGCCAAAAACCAAGATGGCGACGGCCAATTCCAAGATGGCGACGGCCAAAAAGCAGTAGCTGGTTATTTCTTTTTTTTATAGATATTTGAGATTTATCTTTCTGGTTCACGGCGTGACGTGTTATGTGGCGAAACCGAAATGTGACTCATGTGGACGGACGACGTGGTGGAGTTGCTGCTTAGCGTCACCGTATTGTTGTCGTTGTCTCTGGAACATGCTCATTACACAAAGCAACAATGGACATGAGCAAATTGATGAGATGACATCATCGTTTCCATGAATACACAGTAACCAGAGAAAAAATCTCCGTTTTAGTCACCTAAAAGTAGTTTACGTTGACGAGAGGCCGAAACGTAGAGGAAAATGTTCGTTAATGTGTAGACGGGGCCTGAGATGTTGTGGAGGTGTGGCGGATTGTAATCTGACTTCCTGTGTGACTTCCTGTCAGCGTGCAGCTCAGAGACGAGCAGGTCGTCGCTCTGGAGGCGGAGCTCACTCAGCTGAGGGCGGAGCTACAACTGACGTCTTCACAGTCAGAGAGGTCAGAAACAAAAGACGCACAAAACATTTAATGTCCTGATTCAGAATCCTCCGATGTTACTTCAGTCGGGGTTTTCTCCTGGTGCTCAGGTTTCTCCCACAATTCCAACTCGTGCATCAGGCTAATTGGACACTAATTACCCCAAATATGTTTTAAGATATTTGGGGGTAATTTAGAGTACTAAA
Source organism: Sebastes fasciatus (assembly GCF_043250625.1). NCBI lineage: Eukaryota > Metazoa > Chordata > Actinopteri > Perciformes > Sebastidae > Sebastes > Sebastes fasciatus. The sequence continues at coordinate 41,490,101 of NC_133797.1, forward strand.
AAAACTTTAACTGATCATATTTCAGAAAAGGTTTTCTCCTGGTGCTCAGGTGTATATACTGTATATATTAATAAGAAATAATTTATTAATAAAAAAATAAAAAACAGTCAATTAAAATTTCCGATACGTCTCTCTCTCTGAGTAAATTGTAGATATCTACATTGTCCTTTTTAGATAATCTAAAATTAAATTATGACGTTGTAGATATCTCTAACTGGAGTTAGGGAGAGTCTAAATGTAATTACAGATATCTAGAATTAGAGTTGTGACGAGGTGAAATGACGTTCTAGATATCTGGAATAAGAACTCTGACTAGTCAGAATGTTATTGTAGATATCTCTAACGTTAATTCAGGATAGTCAAGCTGAGATATTAAATGTTAAAACTTCTTGACTTAGAGTTTGATCACAGCAGCATCTGGTGGACGTCGGAGGAACTGCAGCTCAACAACTTCAGTTAAAATCTGAGATTTTGTAAATAGTTTATTTGTTTCTTTGTGTCCTCAGAGTGAAGGAAGATGAAGCAGCAGCTGATCAGACGCAGAAAGACGTATGTTTAAATAATGTCATCATCATCATCGTGTTTACCTGCCGGTGTATCGTCACATATTATTTTACATGACCATTAGTTAAAAAAAAGACCTGGAACATCCAGACGTCCTGGATGCTGTCAGAGGGAACCGCTGATTCAGGCGGTTATTTTCTGTATTGTAATATTAAAAACAAGCTGTGAGGTTTGTGATGTTTCTTCTTCTTCTTCTTCTTCTCCTCTGCAGGGATCAGGAAGTGAGACGGAGTCTGAGCAGCCGTTTGAAAGGTGAGAAACACATCTGGATTAAACAGCTGATTCAGGACTGAGTTCTGGAGGAAAGATTCATTTTCTGGTTTTTGTGTTTAACAAAATTAATTAATTTTAAACCTCTATGTGACTCTTTCAAAGTACAAAAAAAACACATTTTATTTCTCCCATTTTTATTTAAAAAAACATTTAACTGAAATACAAGATCCTTCATGGCAAAACATATCCATGTTAACTGATGTCTGTTTTTAAATGCTAAAAGTAAAATAGTCTTCAAAACATAAAAGATCTGCCGCTGAAATGATTTCAAACTTTTTAGTTTTTATCAAAAATCTGGTAGAAATGAGCGTCAATATTTAATAACGTTACTCAGTGAAGCAGAATTATTGACCATGTTGTGTTTGTTGACGTTGTGTTTGTTGTTGATGTGTTTATTGTCTGTTGTTGACGTATTTATTGTTTGTTGTTGACGTGTTTGTTTTTGTTGTTGACGTTGTGTTTCTTGTTGTTAACGTTGTTTGTTTGTTGTTGACGTTGTTTTTGTTGTTGTTGACGTTGACGTGTTTGTTGTTGACGTTGTGTTTGTTGTTGTTGTTGACGTGTTTGTTGTTGACGTGTTTGTTGTTGTTGTTGACGTGTTTGGTGTTGACATTGTGTTTGTGTTTGTTGTTGACGTTGTGTTTGTTGTTGTTGTTGACGTGTTTGTTGTTGACGTTGTGTTTGTTTTTGACGTTGTGTTTGTTGTTGTTGACGTGTTTGTATTTGTTGTTGATGTTGTGTTTGTTGTTGTTGTTGTGTTTGTTGTTGACGTTGTGTTTGTTTTTGACGTTGTGTTTGTTGTTGTTGTTGACGTGTTTGTATTTGTTGTTGATGTTGTGTTTCTTGTTGTTAACGTTGTTTGTTTGTCGCTGATGTTTGTTTGTTGTTGTTAACGTTGTTTGTTTGTCGCTGATGTTTGTTTGTTGTTGTTAACGTTGTTTGTTTGTCGCTGATGTTTGTTTGTTGTTGTTAACGTTGTTTGTTTGTTGTTTGTTTGTTTGTTTGTTGTTGTTAACGTTGTTTGTTTGTTTGTTGTTAACGTGTTTGTTTTTGACATGTTTGTTGTTTGTTGTTGACGTTGTGTTTGTTGTTTGTCAGTCTGGAGAGAGACTCTCAGCTGCTGCATCTGGAGGAAGAACTACAGCAGCTCAGAGAGGAGCTGCAACAGGCCCGTAACCACGGCAACGTGAGTCCAAATCAAACACTTCATATAAACGTTTCCTATCCTAATTATCCTTTAAAGTGTAAAAACAACCTGATGATAGAAGTTACTTTATTACAGAAACATTCATATATTGATAAAAACGTTATTTAAACGTTAAAGTTTTCTGTGTTGTGAAATTTTTTTCATGTGAAATTTTCAAACAAAAAGTTGAAACGTCCAAATTGGGAGAAAAGTTTTGAAAAATGTGAAAACTTTTTTAAACAAAATCTGAAAATACATTCTGAATTCTGGGTAAAAAAAGGAAAATTTGTTGTCATAAATATAAAAGTAATAAATCAAATATTTGTCATCTTATTTCTGGTGTGAAATAAAAAATAAATCTACAGTTTATTCTTCACAATTTCTGTGAAGTTCAACAAGTTTGGATGGAAACTGAGTTTTAATTCTGATACTCATTTAATGTTTGAAAATGAACCAATGACTTTTCTTCCTCCTCATCATGTTCAGGAGCTGCAGGACCAAATGGCGACGCCTTCGACTGCAGAGCGTGAGAGCGAGCAGCGAGAGGCGGAGCTTAAAGCAGCGCTGGTCAGTTTATTCAATATCTAAAGATCTGAAATCAATCAGAGTGATCAGAGACCAAAACTAAAGAAGCATTTTATTGTGAAGTTAAAGATGTTCAGTTTGTTTATACTTTGACTTTTACAGTGTGCTGAACTTGCATGTCCCATGTTGTAAGTCACATGTTGCAGGTTGCAGATCGCGTGTTGCAGGTTGCATGTCACATGTCCCATGTTGCAGGTTGCATGTTGTAGTTTGCATGTTGCATGTCCTATGTTGCAGGTTACATGTTGTACGTTGCAGATCGCATGTTGCAGTTTGCATGTCACATGTCCTATGTTGCAGGTCGCATGTTGTAGGTTGCAGATCGCATGTTGCAGTTTGCATGTCACATGTCCTATGTTGCAGGTCGCATGTTGTAGGTTGCAGATCGCATGTTGCAGTTTGCATGTCACATGTCCTAGGTTGCAAGTCGCATGTTTGCATGTTGCATGTCACATGTCCTATGTTGCATGTTGTAGGTTGCATGTTGCATGTTGTAGGTCGCATGTTGCAGGTCCCAGGTTGCATGTTATTGGTCGCATGTTGTTGGTCGCATGTTGCATGTCCATTTTGCATGTTGCAGGTCACATGACTGAAGAATCAGACTTTTATTTTGAAGATGAAGATGTTCAGTTTGTCTGTACTTCACAACTCCAGTGTAATGAACTGACAGTTTTTTACACTGTAAAAAAAAATATATATTTTTAACGTCTTCAGACTGAAGCAGAGTCCAGGTTTGACACCCTGCGTTTGGACTTCCAGGCATCGTTGCAGGTTCTGTTTCCTGGCGTCTCTGTGGAGGCGGAGCAGGTCGGTCAGCTGTTTCCTGTTTATTTATTATTATATTATTATTATTATATTATATGTATTATTTTTCACTGTGTGGACTCAGAGTAAACAGCAGCAGGAGCTTTAAGAGCCTGACAGTCAGAGCTCAGGTGTTAATAGTGTTGTGTTTCCTTGCAGAGCGACTGGATGCAAAGTTTTACTCTGAAAGTTCAGGAGAGTAGAAGTGAAGCGGAGAGGTCTCACTCTGAGGTAAAAACACAACACGTTTCCTGAAAAACACGCAGCTGCTCTGACCTGAAATCTGGTTTCAGAAAAACTCAAGAAATTCTTCAAAAATAAACTTTTTCAGATATTTCTATACGAGAAGTCAAGAACTCACGTTTTCCTGAACTCGGGATTATTTTCATGGCAAGTTTTCTTTCAGACATTTTGAACTTCAGTATTTTTTCAAGTGTTTGTCCGGAGCTGTGGAACTTTTTAATGAAACGTGAAACTTTTACAGAAACTCTCTTTTCTTTTGCTGAACTTGAATTTAGAAACTTTTTCAGGAACTGATGAAGTTTTTCTCAGAAGTCTGAACCTCTGGACGCCTCCAGGAACATTTTCAGTTCACAGTTTAATGATCTTTAACAGTTATGTTTAATCAGAATTTTTAAATTTTCTGTCATTCGGACACTTCAGGAACTCCAGAATAATCTTTATAAAAGCTCAAACTCTTGGGAATAATTTCGTGAATTTTGTTTCAGAAAGTTTTAGAGAGTTTTACACCTTTATAGAAACTGAGTTTTCTTTGCTAATATCAGGAACATCTCTATAAACTTCTCCAGAAGTCAGTAAATCTTAGAACACAGAACCAGCGGCGATGAAGGCCGACTGTAGCGTCGCCTCACGTCTCTTGTCTCGACCAAAAAGTTACACTCGAACACACCGCAAAGACGACAGCCGGCGGCCGACTACCACGTACGTTCTGTTACTGCGTGAGAGGAAATAACTCTCCTCACCAGCAGGCGGTGATAGTCTGTATTCATCATTCAGAAAGGGAAACAGGAAGAGCGAGGACGGCTGTTTCTCTTCTCCTGCACTGATTGGTTGAAGCTGAACAGCCAATCAGAGCGACTTCTCTCACTGACGAGCTCCGCCGCCGATTCAACATGTTGATGAACTCCAAACACGGGCAGACTAGAGCCGACGGTGACGGACACGCCGCAGATGCTCACCGACGACCTCAAACTGTCCGACTGCCGACCGTCAGCTCGGCGTTTCAGAACCTTTAAGGAACTTCATCATGAACTCAAGGACTTTTTTTTTAGTAGAAATCCTTTTTTGGAAACTCAGAATCTCGAAAATGTTTCAGTAAAATTTTTAGGAACTTTTCCTGAAGATTTTCTGGAATTCTAAAACTCAGAAACTTTTCAGGAACTTTCTGAATCAGACAGTTTGATCAATAAATGATGAAATTAATGTTCATTAAATGAGATGAGATGAGATGAAATGAGATTAATGCTCCTGTGTGATGTTAATCATGTTGATGTATTTTGTGGTTCAGCTTCAGTCGAGGCTCAACGAGGCCGAGAGGAAACAGACTGAACTGCAGACGGAGTTCCATCAGAACACGAAGCTGCTGCAGGAAACGGTAACAACAACAACAACAACAACAACTTCACGTTAATAAACCTGTAAATAAAACGTCTTCATCGGACCTTTCTTCTTGTATCATAGTTACTGTGTACAGTGTATCTGTACTGTATCAGCTTCTCTTTTACAGTTCTGGGTAATCTTGAACGGTTGTTTTCTCCTCTGACAGGAGGCAGAGCTTCAGGCTCTGCAGCGACGCTCTGAAGAAGAAGAAAACATCTGGAAGAACAAACTGTCTGAAGCCGAACAGCAGAAACAAACGGTGAGTTTTACACCATGTTTCTAAAATATAAATGTGCAACGCTATGAGCTGGTTCTCAGTGTGCGATTGCTGCTGTCTGCAGGTCCTGGATCAGCTGAAGCTGCAGGAGGACGACGTTCATTCGAAGAGGACGGAGACAGAAGACACTCAGCAGGTCTGTCCTCTCTGTCCGTCTGAAATAAAACCGGCTGGAAACTCGATGTTGGTCGTTAACGTTGAGTTTTGTTGTGTTTCAGCTTAAGGAGCAGCTGATGCTGCTGGAGGCACAGCTGGAGAAACAGCTGGAGGAGGCCACCTTCAGCCAGAGCTGCTGTGAGGAGCTCGCTCAGGTTGGAACTGCAGCACACAGCACACAGGTTGCATGTTGGATGTTATAGGTCGCATGACGCAGTTTGCAGGTTGCATGTCGCCGGTCACATGATGCAGTTTGCAGGTTGCATGTCGCCGGTCACATGACGCAGTTTGCAGGATGCATGTTTCAGGTCACATGACGCAGGTTGCATGTCGCCGGTCACATGACGCAGTTTGCAGGTTGCATGTCGCCGGTCACATGACGCAGTTTGCAGGTTGCATGTCGCTGGTCACATGACGCAGTTTGCAGGTTGCCAGTCACATGACGCAGTTTGCAGGTTGCCGGTCACATGACGCAGTTTGCAGGTTGCATGTTGCAGGTTGCATGTCGCATGTCACACTGAACCTGATGTAGAAATACAACGTAGCAAAATAAACAAACAACTTCCATTATTGATTAATCTGCTCAAATTCGACCCGTTTCTAAAGTTTGGATGTGAAACGAACCGTTAACTTCTGATCAGAACGAAGCTTCATCCTCAACGACGTGTTCTGGGTCACATTAGACCCGGTAGTAACTATGGGTTGTTTATGTTGACAAATACATAATAAATGTTGCCAAACCATCGCGAATAACAAAATAATTCATCAAAACAAAAATCTTAGTATTAAAATCCGATAATAACGATGATAATAAAAGTTGAATAACACTTTGTAATAATATTAAAATCACCTCCAGGTGCAGTCGCAGGTGCAGCAGCTGTCCGTCAGGCTGCAGGCGGAGCAGCAGCAGCGACAGCAGCTGGACAGACAGCTACAGCAGGTCAGTCACATCTGGAACATCTGTCACGTTTCACTGATGACAGGAAGTGAGGTCAAACGTTTCCTTTGTTGCCGTTATTGTTTTTCAGGCTCAACAGGAAGTGTTGGAGCTGCAGCAGCAGCAGGTGGAGACTGATCAGAGATCTGCTGCTCCGCTCCAGGTTGGTTCAGATTTAAGATTCAAACAAAATTGAATTCACATTTTAAAGATTTTAAAACTGGACACAGACATCAAACAGAGAGGAAGCACTACTAGTAATGTCTGAGCAGCTTTTTCCATCTTAAAAATATCTTATGGTGCCAAATTTATCCCGAACATGATCAATAAATAAATAGCAGATTACTGATTTTCTGCAAAACACTGAATTTTCTTTTGACGAGAATTTAAAGGTCAAACCTTCCAGAAGTTTTGTTGAGTCTGAATTCTTCTGTTTCTGCAGGAGGAGACGGTCAAGGAGACGGAGACAGTGAAGGAGGAGACGGAGACGGTCTTGAAGGAGGAGACGGTCCAGGTGAAGGAGGAGACGGAGACGGTGAAGGAGGAGACGGCGGTGTGAGACATGTCTTCATGTCTTGTTACCATGGTTACATGGCAGAGCAACAGAATCACAGATGATGAAGAGAGAGCGACGTGAAATGTGTTTTAATAAATAAACTAACGTCTGACTCGACTGTTGGTTTTTATTCTTCTGATGTTGAAACGCAGCAGTGACGTGTGCAGAGCCGCTGATTCTAGAGACGGTCAGTTATTGATCGCTGCTCTCGGCTCAGTTGTTTGCTTGGATTTATCGTCCATCAACAAACAAAGAACAACGTGTTGCAGGTAGCAGGTCGCTTGTTGAATGCTGCAGGTCGCTTGTGGCATGATGCAGGCCCTTTGTCGCATGCTGCAGGTTGCATGTCGCATGCAGCAGGTCATATTCAGCAAGTCACTCGATGCATGCTGCAGGTTGCATGCTGCATATCGTTTGTCGCATGCTGCAGGTCGCTTGTTGCCTGCTGCAGGTCACAGGCTGCAGGTCGCTTGTCGCATGTCTCAGGCTGCAGGCTGCTTGTTGCCTGCTGCAGGTTGCTTGTCGCATGCCTCAGGCTGCAGGCCGCTCGTAGCATGCTGCAGGGCGCTTGTCGCATGCTGCATGTCGCTTGTCTCCGGCTGCAGGACGCTTGCCGCATGTCGCTTGCGGCATGCTGCAGGGCGCTTGTCTCAGGCTGCAGGTTGCATGTTATGTGGCAGCTATTTGACTTCTCGTCCACAAACACAGGACAACGTGACGGATGAAAGCCAATTTTATTGATCAAGTAACATAAATAAGACAAACGTTTCACTGTACAGACGACCTGGAAACAAAAGTAAAAATAAATATTCTCACAGCAATAAATTAAAAGAAAAAACAGACCAATAGACCGCCAGGTCGGAGTCCGTGAGATGAGACGCTGAGTAGTGTTCGTCTCCGACGACGACGGTGCAGTTCGATGGCTATTTACACACATTTTATTATTTTACATGATTTTCACTTCCGGTAGCCGACGTTTCGTTTCACACTCGTCCGTCTTCGGTTCACATTCGTCTTTTCACAACTTCAGCAACAATTTAAAAAACTAAGAAAAGCAAAAAGCAGCGTCTGATTATTAAAAACCTTCAGTTACATGTTACAACAGCTTCTATCAACGTTCCTTTAATACACGTTCAGTATCAAATACTTCAGTCAGCAGGTTACAAAAATACCAGACTTCTTTTAGTTACATGAGCATCTTCAGTTCCTACGTCACCGAGGGGTCAGTGAACGCAGCAGCTCTCAACCTTCAGTTTGACCCCGAAGCTGTGGAGACGACACGTTTGTTCTGAAGCGTTGACGCTCCGTTAGCGTCTCGTCATGAGAAGTCGCGGTCGGTTAACAGAGAGGAGTTTGAAAGTTTGATTCTTGACCTGCTCAATAATCTCACCACGCAGTAGCTGTTCTGGAGCTTTCAACCACATCACATGGTTTTCATCAACAGATCAAATATGAACTTTGAATCTGCCAAAACCAACGAGACGGTTGATTCTTATTAATCTGACAGATAATCACGTCTCGTATCACATAAAGTTCTGATGACTTCATCATCTCATCACATTGTTCATTATTAGATTATTATTATTGATCCGTTCTCTGAGATGTGAAACAGTTTAATATTGATCAGGACTGAAAACATGGTTTTAAATTAGTATTTTATATATAAGAAGTATTTAACAACATATTTGCCATTTTTTCCTTTTCGTTATCTCAACCTGTTTCTGGAACTGAATAGTGTTTAATCTCTGTTTCCACCCGGACGACTATAGAGCTACACCAACTGTCGTTTCCTGGTGGAAGAGAGCCGTCGATGCTCGCGACACAGCGCGGTTTGAGCTCATGTTTAACCTGCGCTCGCCACAGCATGCAGCGCCCGAAGTTAAGCCTCACTCGACGCAGCGGAAAGTTGTTGTGGCGCAAACCTTTAGAAATCCTCAGACCCCCCCAGACCCTTCAGACCCCCCAGACCCCCTCAGACCCCTCAGACCACCACTGGGGTTTAGAAATCCTCCTTCTTTAAGGTCTAAAGGTCGACAGGTATGGTTAAGACAACGCGTTTTTATTTATGGGTATTTCTTCTCGTCATGATTACGTCTTTATTTTGTCTCCGACCACATAATCAGACTGTCGGGTTGAGAGCTGCTGATCAGAACCTCATCTAGTCTCAGACCTCAGATCCACTTTGAGCTCTCCGTCACTTTCAGTTTCGTGTGTGTGTACAATCTCGGCCGGAGTGCCGACGGCAGACGGCCGGCTGGAGGTGACGTGGAAACCAAAAAAACAAAACAAAAACATCATCTGGACTCAAACGCTGCAGGTTCTCCGGCGTGTAGCCACCGACCGACGGTGACCGACAGCCACCGACGTCCTGGTGGCTACAGCTTTCATAGTTCAGCTCTGTGTCCGCCCACACACGCACACACACACACGCACACACACACACGCACGCACGCACACGCACGCACACACGCACACACACTGCAACGTAAACTGATGTAAACATTATTGGAGGAAAACAAACGAACACCTGAGACTACTCCGTCGCTGCACTGCTGCACCGAAACGAAACTATTTCTCCTCTCGCTTCCTGACGATGCTGCCACCAGCCGGGTTGGCTTCCTGTTGCCATGGCAACCGATAACGACTAGACCAGCAACTGCAGCTCTATTGTTCACGAACGTTGGTGTTTGTCCACTACGGGTCGGACCGGCACCGAGGCGTCGCCGGTGATGCCAAAATAGGTTCTACATGTGAACTCGTGAACATGATCTCAAGTCATCGTCCACTTCCTCCCGTCTCGACGTAGAGGCGCTCCAGTGACTCAGACCTTTCAGACTGTATAACGCAGAAAATACCGGATTCTGATTGGACGGCAGGCGTCCAATAGAAACTGCATACGGGGAGATTAAACTTGATTTTCAAAGTGATGAAGTGAAACCAGAGATCAGCTGGAGGATGAAGTCAACGTGATGAAGTCAACGTGATGAAGTCAACGTGATGAAAGCAACGTGATGAAGTCAACGTGATGAAGTCAACGTGATGAAAGCAACGTGATGAAAGCAACGTGATGAAGTCAACGTGATGAAAGCAACGTGATGAAAGCAACGTGATGAAAGCAGCGCGAGCTCGTTTACGGTGAAGATGGAGGTCGCCGCCATTTTCCCTCCAAAAACCCTCCAATCAGAAGAAAGAGGCCCCGGCTGGCACACGTCATCAGACACCAAGAGGATCATGGGAAAGTGACGACTGAACCTCCATCATCGCCGACGTTTCAGAGAATTATCAAAAAGCTGAAAAACCTTCCGAGGTGAATATTCAGGATTCTGTAGAAGACGTTTAGCCTAGCCTAGCTTAGCACAAAGACAGGAAGTACTGTTAGCCTAGCTTAGCTTAGCCTAGCTTAGCACAGAGACAGGAAGTACTGTTAGCCTAGCCTAGCTTAGCACAGAGACAGGAAGTACTGTTAGCCTAGCCTAGCTTAGCACAGAGACAGGAAGTACTGTTAGCCTAGCTTAGCTTAGCACAGAGACCCGGTCCTAGCAGGAAGTGTCACAGCGTAATGAATGCGCATGTCCTCGTGAAATATTTCATCAAGACCTAGAAGCTACCGCTAAGCTAGCTGGACCAAGAAGACAATACTTCGGTCTTAATATCAAACACAGATAGAAACTAACGAGGAGAACGACGAGCTAGGCTTTATGCTAAGCTAGGCTTTATGCTAAGCTAGGCGTTATGCTAAGCTAGGCTTTATGCTAAGCTAGGCGTTATGCTAAGCTAGGCTTTATGTTAAGCTAGGCGTTATGCTAAGCTAGGCTTTATGCTAAGCTAGGCGTTGTGCTAAGCTAGGCTTTGTGCTAAGCTAGGCTTTGTGCTAAGCTAGGCGTTATGCTAAGCTAGGCTTTGTGCTAAGCTAAGCTTTGTGCTAAGCTAGGCTTTGGGCTTTTTTGTAAGAGAAGCTGAAGACGTCGTGGACCCGTCTACGTCCCGGACCCGTCTACGTCGTGGACCCGTCTACGTCCCGGACACACAGAGATGAAACATCTGGTGATATTTCAGTTGGACTAAATATAAACGCGACCGTTTGGGCTCAAACTGCAGCAGTGACGGCGTCGAGGAGGTGAAGGTCAAAGGTCAAAGGTCAGCTGGTTGAGCTCCGTCTACGGGAGACAGACAGCCGGTTTAGGGAGCTTGTTAGCCAGATGTTGCGGTGTTTTGGTGACCTGGTGATGTCACCGAATCCTTCATGGTGCAGGTTGGTGCACAATAAGCTACTGGACACACACGCGCACACACACACACGCGCACACACACACACACACACACACACACGCGCGCACACACACACACACACACACGCACACACGCGCACACACACACGCACACACAAACAGAAAACGTTGTCCCTTGAGTCCCGACAGCTTCAGGCGTTGAGGGTAGACGGTCCGGACGAAAAGCGCTACTCTTCTGCGTCTACCGAGCTCAAACTATCGACTACTGCTGCCAGAGCGTCTTCTCACCGTCTCCGTCCCCCTAACGAGAAGACTTCTGATCGATGAACACGGACACAAACGTCCACGTTCCCTTCGCCACCTGATTTAAGGTCGTTCGGCTGAAATCAAAACCAGAAATGAAAGAAATGATCGCGTGGAGTCTGGGTGGTTCGGTGGTTCGGCGGTCGAGGAGCGGTCCAACTGAAGAGGAATCAGGTAGGAGGAGGTGCTGCTGGGATCGGGATGGAAATCCGGCGAGTTCATCGGCCGCTACAGTCCTGCGACGGATGACATCGTCTGCAGGTGGCAACGTCATGAATCCAGACAGCACGTTTTAACAGCATGCAGCGAAAGCTTGGCAGGTAAAAAAAACCAAAACAGAACTTCCAGGTGATGTGTTGAATCCGTGACGCACAAAAAAGAAAAACGGCGACCAGGGAAGGGAGACCGCGATGCGTCTGCGTAAGCGAGGCTTCTACCACTACGAGAGCTGGCGGTTGGCGACTTATTTAGCACTCGACGGGGGGACGACGGGGGTTCGTGTGGAAAGCGTCCACCAGGCCGAGGAGAAAGACAGCGTCAGCATCAGCTTCGACCCACTCCACAGGTCGAGTCCCGGCGACCCGTCTTGATCAGGAGTCAAGACACGAGTGCGAACAAACGAAATCCAACCCAGGCACGAATTTTTAAACCCCGCCCCCAACCCCGAGAAAAAAACAACAAAAAAAACTTTTGGCTTTGTGGTTATGTACAGTGACTTCCTGCAGAAACAGTTTGATGTCCATCAAGTTTCCACAGACGTGCAGGACTGGATGTTGGCGACCCGGCGCCGGCGTCAAGTCAGGGTCAAGTCTTCGAGCTGGGAGAGGGTGGAGCTAACCGTGTCAGTCTATCTGTGTGTGTGTGTCTATGTGTGTAGTGATTCAGTCAGCTTTATTCTCTAACTGTTGTGTGGGTATAGACCCTCAACTAGCTCCGCCCCCTCCCTTTAGCTCCACCTCCAGCTACTGGTGGACCTCGTTGGCGATCAGACTGTCCTCCCCTGACTGAAAATCCGCCTCGTTGATGCTGTTGCCTCCGTTCAGCAACTCCTCGTCCTGTGACGACCCTCGGTCCTCCTCGCCGCTGCCCCCGCCCGGCTCGTCCGAGTTCGGGTCCTGGAGCACCTGGGCGATGTACATCTGCTGCTGCTGCTGCTGTTGCTGCTGCTGCTGCTGCTGCTGGAACACCAGAACACAACACACAGGTCAACCAGCAGGAAGACACCACAGCTAGCAGCGCTGCACATCATCAACACATCACAACACATCGTACTGTTCTGGTCTGTTAGTCAGCTAATAAACACAAGAAGTGGAGTTGGATCCACTGACCTGAGATTTGGTGATCGGGGAGGACGTGGGACGAGCTGGACGTCCGTTCTCGACAGCGTCCACGTCGGTCTCCTTGGTGTCGATCTGAGACGGAGGCACAGAGTGAGACTGTGTGCTGAACAGCAACTTCAACGTTTCGTACACGTCTTTGAAGAACTTTTAATAAAACAGCTGGCGTAGTTACCTTGTAGTTGTGAGCGCTGAGGTACTTGAAGTGTCCGAAGCAGACGTGAGACAGACAGACCACGATGGTGACGATCAGAACCACCAGAGTGAACATCGAGGTCGGCGTCTCGAAACCTGGCGGCAGATTAGCAGTTAGCATTACTTAGCATTCAACAACAACAACAAACACAAGTATAATGTATGTCTACTGACTCCGTTAGGACTCGTCTCGACGGACTATCGGGACTCGTCTCTACTGACTCCGTTATGACTCGTCTCGACTGACTCTATCGGGACTCGTCTCTACTGACTCCGTTATGACTCGTCTCGACTGACTCTATCGGGACTCGTCTCTACTGACTCCGTTAGGACTCGTCTCGACTGACTATCGGGACTCGTCTCTACTGACCCTACTGACTCTATCGGGACTCGTCTCTACTGACTCCGTTAGGACTCGTCTCGACTGACTCTATCGGGACTCGTCTCTACTGACCCTACTGACTCTATCGGGACTCGTCTCTACTGACTCCGTTATGACTCGTCTCGACTGACTATCGGGACTCGTCTCTACTGACCCTACTGACTCTATCGGGACTCGTCTCTACTGACTCCGTTAGGACTCGTCTCGACGGACTATCGGGACTCGTCTCTACTGACCCTACTGACTCTATCGGGACTCGTCTCTACTGACTCCGTTAGGACTCGTCTCGACGGACTATCGGGACTCGTCTCTACTGACCCTATCGGGACTCGTCTCTACTGACTCCGTTAGGACTCGTCTCGACGGGCTATCGGGACTCGTCTCTACTGACTCCGTTAGGACTCGTCTCGACGGGCTATCGGGACTCGTCTCTACTGACCCTACTGACCCTATCGGGACTCGTCTCTACTGACCCTACTGACCCTATCGGGACTCGTCTCTACTGACTCCGTTAGGACTCGTCTCGACTGACTATCGGGACTCGTCTCTACTGACTCCGTTAGGACTCGTCTCTACTGACTCCGTTAGGACTCGTCTTGACGGACTCTACAGACTCCATTAGGACTTGTCTCGACTGACTCTGTTAGGACTCGTCTCTACTGACTCCATTAGGACTTGTCTCGACTGACTCTGTTAGGACTCGTCTCTACTGACTCCATTAGGACTTGTCTCGACTGACTCTGTTAGGACTCGTCTCTACTGACTCCATTAGGACTTGTCTCGACTGACTCTGTTAGGACTCGTCTCTACTGACTCCATTAGGACTTGTCTCTACTGACTCCGTTAGGACTCGTCTCGACTGACTCCGTTAGGACTCGTCTCTACTGACTCCGTTAGGACTCGTCTCTACTGACTCCGTTAGGACTCGTCTTGACGGACTCTACTGACTCCATTAGGACTTGTCTCGACTGACTCTGTTAGGACTCGTCTCTACTGACTCCATTAGGACTTGTCTCGACTGACTCTGTTAGGACTCGTCTCTACTGACTCCGTTAGGACTTGTCTCGACTGACTCTGTTAGGACTCGTCTCTACTGACTCCATTAGGACTTGTCTCTACTGACTCCGTTAGGACTCGTCTCGACTGACTCCGTTAGGACTCGTCTTGACGGACTCTACTGACTCCATTAGGACTTGTCTCGACTGACTCTGTTAGGACTCGTCTCTACTGACTCCATTAGGACTTGTCTCGACTGACTCTGTTAGGACTCGTCTCTACTGACTCCATTAGGACTCGTCTCGACTGACTCTGTTTGGACTCGTCTCTACTGACTCTATTAGGACTTGTCTCGACTGACTCTGTTAGGACTCGTCTCTACTGACTCCATTAGGACTTGTCTCGACTGACTCTGTTAGGACTCGTCTCTACTGACTCCATTAGGACTTGTCTCGACTGACTCTGTTAGGACTCGTCTCTACTGACTCCATTAGGACTCGTCTCGACTGACTCTGTTTGGACTCGTCTCTACTGACTCTATTTGGACTCGTCTCGACTGACTCTGTTAGGACTCCTCGTCTCGACTGACTCTGTTAGGACTCGTCTCGACTGACTCCGTTAGGACTTGTCCCGACTGACTATGTTAGGACTCGTCTCGACTGACTCCGTTAGGACTCGTCCCGACTGACTCTATTAGGACTCGTCGGGGGGGGGCGGGGCTTACCTGTGCGCACGGTGGAGAAGAAGAGCAGCCAGAAGAGGCAGAGGATGGGAGCCGCCACCACCTGGGTGACGGCTCCAGAGTGGATCTTCTTGTCCAGTTTGGAGGGCAGGTAGGCGTAGTACATGTTGTATCGGTCCACCAGGTGTTTCAGCAACATGTACATCAGACCTGCAGGGAGACAGGTGAGTTCAGTGTTTAGAGACTAGGTACTAGTATTAATACTTCAGTACTGATACTGTACTGTAGTACTGATGCAGTATTATGGGCTGTTGCGTGGTTGAGACTGACCGAAGGGGACGATGATGGGGCAGGTGATGCTGTACGCCATCACCACCGTGAAGACGTTCATCATCCAGGCGTACGCCGCTCCGAACTGAAACTCATAGGCCTGGTGCTGCGGGGACGAAAAGACAAAGTTTATAACAGGAAACAGCCTCGGCAGCGCCACCACGAGGCAGCGATGACTCATCACACACTAGATACCTGAACTCTGGAGTGGACAGACAACTTAGCTACTCTTAGATCATCCAGGTGAAACAATAAAGGACTCCGATATTTTGTCCATCAGGACGCGTGCTCAGTCGGCATCCGTCCTCACCCTCTTGACGTTGCGGCGGTCGGCGGCGGAGCGAGCCAGGCACAGTCGGATCATGTACATGAGCAAGCCGGGGATCCTCAGCAGGTCCATGGCGTTACCGATGAACGCAGAGGCGATGACGTAGTTGACGAAGAACGCTCCGTTATCCGGCAGGAAGACGCACCTGAAGGGGACACGGCACCTCCGTTAGAGCAGAACGTCCCACCAGAGACGAGGACTCGAGTACTACTGACGATCAATCAAACTTTATTAATACTCCGTAGACAAGTGCAGAGAAACGGAGTACAAATACATGAAGAAAGGCGACAGATAGTCCAGGCCGTGTTCAGATTATAAAATATCTTAAAAGTGACGTCTACTGGAAATAAAACAGTACTTACTCAAATCTGACTGTGGCATCAGCCAGGAACTTCCTATCAAAGAGCCATCGGAAGAAAACATCCAGACTGGAAAACAGAGAGGATTCAGTGAGGACAGCAGAGGTCAAAGGTCACTCGGGGACGGATTCTCACCGCACGCAGTGTTTATTACCTGCTGAGTCCGAGAGACGGCAGCAGCAGAACCATGAAGATCAGGAAGGTGTAACATTTATGCATCGTCGTCCTGTTTTCTCCAGACCTGCAGACACACAGCAGAGGTCAAATCAGGGTGAAATCAAGGTGAAATCAAGATCAAATCAAGGTGAAATCAAGGCCAAATCAGGGTCAAATCAAGGTGAAATCAAGATCAAATCAAGGTCAAATCAAGGCAAAATCAAGGCCAAATCAGGGTCAAATCAAGGTGAAATCAAGATCAAATCAGGGTCAAATGAGGCTGATGTATTATAGTACTGATGTTGTTTTATAGTGTATTGTAGTGCTGATGTTGTTTTATAGTGTATTGTAGTGCTGATGTTGTTTTATAGTGTATTGTAGTGCTGATGTTGTTTTATAGTGTATTGTAGTGCTGATGTTGTATGGTAGTACTTGAAGAGGAGCTGGCGTAGGAAGCAGCAGTGTTACCTGGTCCAGTGAGCCTCGAAGAAGGCCGAGTAGTAGACGATGGTGGGCAGCAGAGCAGAGAAAGCCCAGAGCAGCAGAGTGGGGAAGAACTGAGTGACGATGGGATTCTGTTCAAAACAAGAGAAGAAGAACTGGTATCAGACCATTACTACCAATAAAACTACCATCAACCATCAACCAGCAGAGTCAGAGAAGAAGAACTGGTATCAGACCAGCTCTACTGTAGATCGGCTTCACTAGAAGGCTGGTTGTGGTTTTCTTACGTTGAGATACTCGACAGGCTTTGTGACGTTGAACTTGTCCATGGTGGAGATGATGATGGCGGGCGTGGTGAGGAAGAAGAGCAGGAGGAAGAGGATGACGTTGATGATGAAGCAGCGGATCCACCAGGAGATCCCACCCAGCGACAGGTGCTCCCTGCAGGAAGAAACCAGAGGACACGTCAGCGTGAGAGGGTGATGGGTGCGTTTGTTTGGTATGTGCTGGTGTTTTTTAGGCGGGTGGAGACGTGGACGTACCAGCGGACGTTCTGCGGGTCGGGAGCGTACGAAACGCTCCAGCTGTGAACGTGAAGCGCCTCGCTGAACTGAGAGGAACGAGGCTCCTGACGACACCGACAACCCTGAACCTGACAGGCGTTAAAGTCCTTCAGAATACTGTAGAAACAGAGGAGGAGGAGTCAGAGAGAGGAGGAGGAGGAGGAGGAGGAGGAATAGAGAGGAGGAGGAGTCAGAGAGGAGGAGACGGAGGAGTCCGAGAAGAGGAGGAGGCGGGGTCAGAGAGGAGGAGGAGGCGGGGTTAGAGAGAGGAGGAGGAGTCAGAGAGGAAGAGTGAGTGAGAGGAGGAGGGGTCAGAGAGGAGGAGGAGAGAAGAGGAGGAGGCGGGGTTAGAGCAGGAGGTGGGGTCAGAGGAGGAGAGAAGAGGAGGAGGTGGGGTCAGAGGAGGAGAGAAGAGGAGGAGGTGGGGTCAGAGCAGGAGAGAAGAGGAGGAGGTGGGGTCAGAGGAGGAGAGAAGAGGAGGAGGTGGGGTCAGAGAGAGAAGGAGGCGGGGTCAGAGAGGAGGAGGAGGCGGGGTTAGAGAGGAGGAGGAGGTGGGGTCAGAGGAGGAGGAGCAGGAGGAGGTGGGGTTAGAGAGAGGAGGAGGCGGGGTTAGAGAGAGGAGGAGGCGGGGTTAGAGAGAGGAGGAGGCGGGGTAAGAGAGAGGAGGAGGCGGGGTTAGAGAGGAGGAGGCGGGGTTAGAGAGAGGAGGAGGCGGGGTTAGAGAGAGGAGGAGGCGGGGTAAGAGAGAGGAGGAGGCGGGGTTAGAGAGGAGGAGGCGGGGTTAGAGAGAGGAGGAGGCGGGGTAAGAGAGAGGAGGAGGCGGGGTTAGAGAGAGGAGGAGGCGGGGTTAGAGAGAGGAGGAGGCGGGGTAAGAGAGAGGAGGAGGCGGGGTTAGAGAGGAGGAGGCGGGGTTAGAGAGAGGAGGAGGCGGGGTTAGAGAGAGGAGGAGGCGGGGTTAGAGAGAGGAGGAGGCGGGGTTAGAGAGAGGAGGAGGCGGGGTAAGAGAGAGGAGGAGGTGGGGTCAGAGGAGGAGGAGGCGGGGTTAGAGAGAGGAGGAGGCGGGGTTAGAGAGAGGAGGAGGCGGGGTAAGAGAGAGGAGGAGGCGGGGTCAGAGGAGGAGGAGCAGGAGGAGGCGGGGTCAGAGCAGGGTAACGTGAGGCTCACATGGCGGTCATGGACTCGTTCTGGAAGGTGACGAAGGCCATGCCCAGCGGTTTGGTGTGGACCTTCTCCTTCTCCTTCCTGTACTCCTCCTTCAGCTTGGCCTCCGTCTTGGTGTAGTAGCTGACCGCCTCCTCCTGCAGGACAGATGTAGGCTGCTGAATCACTGCTAACATGCTAACAGGCTATTAACCAGCTCCTCTCATCAACATGATCATCAGGATGTAAAACCACATGACTCTTCATCATAATGTCTGCTAGCTTCAGGCTAGTGAGAAGCTCCTCAGACTCAGTATGTGTGAACAGAGCGTTAGCGTTAGCGTTAGCGTCACCTCCTCGCAGCCGGTGATGGCGCAGCAGCAGAGGTGTCCGCAGGGTTTGGGGTTGATCATGGTGGGAACGTGTTCCTTCGCCATCAGGTCAGTGAAGAACTTCTTACTGCGCTCCGTCTTCTTCCTGACAAACACAAACACACAAAGCATTATGGGTAGGAAAAAAAAATCCAATCACCTATGTTTCGAGATTTTTTTACAATTTCTAAATCGATGCTTTAATGCCAGAATCGATCTATCTGCTCATCTGAGTCTATGTGGAGGTAGAAGGAAGTCACCGCTTTTATTGTGGTAGTCTGAGTAACGTGACGTCATATCCGTTCCGTATCCGTCAAACAAAACAAACCTCAGAGTCTAAAACGTTGGAGGGTCGTCGTGGATACGACCTGCACCCTCCCATGTTAAATCCAGCGTGGTAAACACTACACATCCAGTAAAGGATGGAAACACTTTGGGTTTCACACATTGACAGGAAAAGCAGAGCTAGACAGAGCAGAGCTAAAGCTGCATGCTAACTTCTAAAAAAGGTCACAATATGTCCCAAAATATGTCTGAAAAAAAGGTAAAAATATGTTCAAACAAAAGTCCGAAATATGTCTGAAAAACGGCTGAAAAATGTCCAAAAATAGGCGAAAAAAAGTGAGAAAAAGTTAGCAGGTACCGTTATGGTATGGTGGTAACGTTATGGTATGGCGGTAACGTGGCGGTGGAGCCGGCCGTCGCTCTCGTCTCCGTGGTCAAACGGGCCGACGCTACGACTGTAGAGCACCCAGATACTGACATTTATGTTCTCTGCATTGAAACGGCCCCGATGGAGCTGACCATGGATGGATAAAGAGAACGGAGCTGACGGGAGAGCTAGAGACCACCTTGGAGAAGTTACAGGAAGTAAACACGTGGGACTACGTCCGCTTTTCAAAATAAGACGTTAACAAAGGGAACTGTAGATACTAAATACATCTATGGAAATCAGATTGATGGATTATATTCACCAGAAGTATAAAACATTACATGTCCTTTATAGATTAAAACTTTTCCAAAGTAAAAAGAAGTGTATGATATAACTTTTCCCCTGCAGAGTCTAGTGTTAGAAAAGTTAACAAAAATCACAATAAGTGATAGTAAGAAGTTTAAGAAGTTGTTTTGTCTTAGCAGTTAACACGAAGCTGGAGTGTGTCCCAGCATGCACTGGGCCCTGACGCTCTGCCTCACCTCTCTGCGTTCAGAGACATCAGTTTGGCCACGTTGTAGCAGATCCGAGCCTCCAGCACCGTGCAGTTCTCATACGCCTGTCTGGAGGAGAAGAACGGTTACAACGGGCTCAAGTCTTTCCACCAATACGACCGACCAGGAAACATTCTACTCGACTTACTCTACTTATGTCAGGAGAGAAATCAGAAAGAAGAAGGAGGAGCAGAAGAAGAAGAAGAAGAAGGAGGAGCAGCAGAAGAACAAGAAGAAGAACAAGCAGAAGAAGAAGAAGAAGAACAAGCAGAAGAAGAAGAAAAAGCAGAAGAAGCAGAAGAAGAAGAAGAAGAAGAAGAAGAAGAAGAAGAAGAACAAGCAGAAGAAGAAGAAAAAGCAGAAGAAGCAGAAGAAGAAGAAGAAGAAGCAGAAGAAGAAGAACAAGCAGAAGAAGAAGAAAAAGCAGAAGAAGCAGAAGAAGCAGAAGAAGCAGAAGAAGAAAAAGCAGAAGAAGCAGAAGAAGCAGAAGAAGCAGAAGAAGAAGCAGAAGAAGAAGAAAAAGCAGAAGAAGCAGAAGAAGCAGAAGAAGAAGCAGAAGAAGAAGCAGAAGAAGAAGAAAAAGCAGAAGAAGCAGAAGAAGAAGAAGAAGCAGAAGAAGAAGAAAAAGCAGAAGAAGCAGAAGAAGAAGAAGAAGAAGAAGAACTTACTCAAAGTGTTGTTTGATGTGAATCTCCTCGGCGTATTTAGAGATGCCGTTAATGAATAAAGTTCGCTTCACCTGAAAGACACAAACAGCAGAACTCTGATCCTCCATGTTTGTCTGTTTTCATGTTGAAGAACTATTAACATTTCAAACCAATAATAATATAACTGTCTTTTATTGTGAAATCAGTGTTAGGCCTTTACTGTGAAACAACCACAGGAAATGAGGTTAGCTAACAAACGAAATTTTTCAGCTCTTTGACAAACTTTAAACAGCTACGATAAAAATCTAACCTCTTACGATAAAACTTTAACCGGCTACGATAAAACTTTAACCGGCTACGATAAAACATTAACCGGCTACGATAAAACTTTAACTGGCTACGATAAAAATCTAACCGGCTACGATAAAAATCTAACCGGCTACGATAAAACTTTAACGTTTCCGATAAAACTTTAACCGGCTACGATAAAACTTTAACCGGCTACGATAAAACTTTAACGTTTCCGATAAAACTTTAACCGGCTACGATAAAACTTTAACCGGCTACGATAAAACTCTAACCGGCTACGATAAAACTCTAACCGGCTACGATAAAACTCTAACCGGCTACGATAAAACTTTAACCGGCTACGATAAAACTTTAACCGGCTACGATAAAACTTTAACCGGCTACGATAAAACTTTAACCGGCTACGATAAACTTTAACCGGCTACGATAAAACTTTAACCGGCTACGATAAAACTTTAACCGGCTACGATAAAACTTTAACCGGCTACGATAAAACTTTAACCGGCTACGATAAACTTTATAACTGGCTACGATAAACTTTATAACTGGCTACGATAAAACTTTAACCGGCTACGATAAAACTTTAACCAGCTACGATAAACTCTAACCGGCTACGATAAACGTTAACCGGTTATGATAAAACTTTAACCAGCTACGATAGAACTTAAACCACTTTAACCGGTTACAATAAAACGTTAACCGGCTACAAAGAAAAAATATCAGTTCTTTGTTCCATATATTTCTTGGATAAAGATTGTTGCCACGACAACGACTGACAGCTATTTGAAAAGCAGATCTACGCAGGTGAAGGTGAGAGTGATGCTACAGGTGAGGCTACGAGTTATTTATCGTACCAGGTCGTCCTCCTTGTAGTGCATCTTGGACGTGTGTCTCCTCATGCTGTAGACGGTCAGCAGCAGATACATGAAGGCAAACGAAGTGTGAAGCCACAACAGATTCGTCCTGAACACAGAAAACACACATTTCAATTTCACACAAATCTCCCAAAATATAAAATCTTTACTGTTATGAGCAACTCAAAACCACCGCAACAGAGTTATTGGAAGAGGCTTTTGTCTCTTTTGATAGGCTAACAGTTTCCCCCTGCTTCCAGTCTTTGTGCTAAGCTAAGCTAACAGGGACTCACCCAGACTTCAGGTTGGCTATCGTGGTGCGTCCGAAGCTGTAGGCGTTGTTTTCTGGAACAAACACAAGCAGAAGTCATCAGGAAACCTTCGTGACTGATTTCCTGTTAAAACGTGTGAAGTCGTCATTTTTAAATCACAGGAGGAGGAGGAGGCTGGAATAAGGACACGTTTGAATGAGGACACGTTTGAATAAGGACACGTTTGAATGAGGACACGTTTGAATGAGGACACGTTTGAATAAGGACACGTTTGAATGAGGACACGTTTGAATAAGGACACGTTTGAATGAGGACACGTTTGAATGAGGACACGTTTGAGGTACTTTACTTGAGTATTTCCACGTCCTGCTACTTTCTACTTCTACTATACTTTTATTATCTACTGTCACTATGGTACTTTGTACAGCACTACATTTATCTGGTAACTATAGTTACTTTACCAGAGAGACCTCCAGAATGAAGTACCTGATCAGACGGTGTCCAGGACGAGCTAAAACCACCATCTACCATCAGACAGCAAACACACACCTACAGACCTACACACCTGTAGAACTACAGACCTACAGACCTGTAGACCTAGAGACCTGCAGACTTACAGACCTGTAGACCTACAGACCTGTAGACCCGTAGACCTACAGACCTGTAGACCCACAGACCTGTAGAACTACACAACTACAGACCTACAGACCTGTATACCCGTAGACCTGTAGACCTGTAGACCTGCAACCCGGTAGACCCACAGAACTACAGACCTACAGACCTACAGACCTGTAGACCCACAGAACTACAGACCTGTAGAACTATAGAACTAGAGACCTACAGACCTGTACACCTGTAGACCTGTAGACCCGTAGAGCTGTAGACCTGCAGACCTACAGTTCTGACCTGACTGCTGTTACCTTCTTTAGAAGGGGGTCCGGGGACTCCTTGGCTTAGGAAAGCACCTTTACTGATAATTCTGACTAAAATCAATCAGACACAAGGTGAGACAAGGTGAGACAAGGTGAGACAAGGTGAGACACGGTGAGACAAGGTGAGACAAGGTGAGACAAGGTGAGACACGGTGAGACACGGTGAGACACGGTGAGACAAGGTGAGACAAGGTGAGACACGGTGAGACAAGGTGAGACACGGTCAGACACGGTCAGACAAGGTGAGACAAGGTGAGACACGGTGAGACACGGTGAGACAAGGTGAGACACGGTGAGACAAGGTGAGACAAGGTGAGACAAGGTGAGACACGGTGAGACACGGTGAGACAAGGTGAGACAAGGTGAGACACGGTGAGACAAGGTGAGACACGGTGCGACAAGGTGAGACAAGGTGAGACACGGTGAGACAAGGTGAGACAAGGTGAGACACGGTGAGACAAGGTGAGACAAGGTGAGACACGGTGAGACAAGGTGAGACAAGGTGAGACACGGTGAGACACGGTGAGACACGGTGAGACAAGGTGAGACAAGGTGAGACACGGTGAGACAAGGTGAGACAAGGTGAGACAAGGTGAGACAAGGTGAGACAAGGTGAGACAAGGTGAGACACGGTGAGACAAGGTGAGACAAGGTGAGACACGGTGAGACACGGTGAGACAAGGTGAGACAAGGTGAGACAAGGTGAGACACGGTAAGAGACGGTGAGACAAGGTGAGAGACGGTGAGACAAGGTGAGAGACGGTGAGACAAGGTGAGAGACGGTGAGACAAGGTGAGACACGGTGAGACACGGTGAGACACGGTGAGACAAGGTGAGACAAGGTGAGACACGGTCAGACAAGGTGAGACAAGGTGAGACAAGGTGAGACAAGGTGAGACACAGTAAGAGACGGTGAGACAAGGTGAGAGACGGTGAGACAAGGTGAGAGACGGTGAGACAAGGTGAGAGACGGTGAGACAAGGTGAGACGGTGAGACAAGGTGAGAAGAGTCAAACGTTCAAACGCTTTCAACAAACTTCAACATATGTGTTGTGAATATCTGAATATTAGAGGTGTTGGTTTTTCTTAGACATCATGTTTGTCATATTGAGGGTTGTCTCCCTGCAGAGTTCCTCTCGTTGTCAGAGTCTTTATATCTGGACCAGTTTGTTATTGACTGGTTGAAGGTCAACTAGCTGGAGGCTAACTAGACGAGCTAACTCTAGACCAGGGGTCAGCAACCTTTACTATCAAAAGAGCCATTTAGGAAAAAACTAAAAAAATTAAATCTGTTTGGAGCCACAAAACATCGAATCATTGTGATGAAGGTAACACAGTTTATAGTATATAGTATATCAGTCTAATGCAGTGAGGGCCAAAGAGACAATGTACTACAGAGTATTAGGGCCACATTGAGGGAAAACACATCTGAGATTTACACAATAAAGTCAGAATATTACGAGAATAAAGTCATAACTTTACGAGAAAGAAAAGAAAATAACAAGTAAAATTACTACTTTATAATATTATGACTTTATTCTCTAAATCTCAGATTTATTTTTTTTCTTCAATGTGGCCCTAATACTCCGTCGTACCGTCGTACCATAGACCTACAACAATGATAAATAAAAATGAAAATGTAAACACAAAACAGTTATTCATTTCCATTTTTATGAATCCAGAGGGACGGCGGCGTTGTTCTCACCCAGAAGGTCTCCGGAGAAGTTGACGGGCAGGACGATGCCGACGGAGAGGACGCCGACTACGACCAGCAGGCCGATGATGTGACGCTGGAAGGACAGGTAGTGGACGGCATCCTCGCCACACTTCTCCCTGATCTCTTCATCCCTGCAGGAGGAGGAGGAGGAGGAGGAGGAGGAAGAGGAGGAGGAAGAGGAAGGGTCGGAGTCAACACAAACCAGCTTATAGTTCTGCAGATCATTATAATAATAACTTTATTATGATTATTATTATATAAGACGGTACTCACTTTATTCTGAAGATGGCCGTCAGCCACGAGCAAAAACCCTGCAGGTACAAACACAGAACAATCAGGAGGAGCAGGAGACAATGAGGAGGAGGAGACAATGAGGAGGAGGAGGAGGAGAAGGAGGAGACAATGAGGAGGAGGAGGAGGAGACTGGGAGGAGGAGCAGGAGACAATGAGGAGGAGGAGCAGGAGACAATGAGGAGGAGGAGGAGGAGACAATGAGGAGGAGGAGGAGGAGACTGGGAGGAGGAGGAGGAGACAGGGAGGAGGAGGAGGAGACAGGGAGGAGGAGGAGGAGGAGACAGGGAGGAGGAGGAGGAGGACACAGGGAGGAGGAGGAGGAGACAGGGAGGAGGAGGAGACTGGGAGGAGGAGGAGACAATGAGGAGGAGGAGGAGACTGGGAGGAGGAGGAGGAGGAGACTGGGAGGAGGAGGAGGAGGAGACAGGGAGGAGGAGGAGGAGACAGGGAGGAGGAGGAGGAGACTGGGAGGAGGAGGAGACAGGGAGGAGGAAAAGACAGGGAGGAGGAGACAGTGATGAGGAGGAGACAATGAGGAGGAGGAGGAGACAGGGATGAGGAGGAGGAGGAGGAGTGATGAAGGAGTCCTTACGTTGTCTCTCTGGTCGAAGTCGACGGAGGAGGAGACGGAGGTGAGGCGTTCGTAGCGGTCGGGCGTCTCCGAGTGCATCGCCGAGGCAACGCTGTGGATACACACACACACCTGACAGTTAGCATGTAGCCGCTCTGACCTTTGACCTCTGCGCCTGGAAAGCTGATTGGACTCCTGAGCTGAGACACTGAACACAGAGGGAGCTGACAGGAGGTAGAAACACAAACATCAACGACATGGACCAGAAACACTCCAGAGGTGCTCCAGATGTGTTCAGATCAAACTATTGATCCAGACGCTGCAAATAAAACTAAATATAAACTAAAGAACACTCTGAGAACACAACGTCCAGCGAGGACGTCTTCAGTGAAACACAACTAGTGTATCTGGATCCACTCCTCTAACTGAAACGGGCTCTTCCTCATCAGACACCTTCAACCAGGAGTCATGAGTCATGAATCAGAGCAGCAGCTCTTCTGTGATCCTGCTGACAAACCAAACTGAAAACATCAAATCAGGTAACAAAGATTATCAATAACGTCCAAAAACCAAATGTACATAATGTCAGAAACCTGACCAGGTGATCACTCGCTGTGTTGTTTGTTTTTGTTTCGTCTTCTTCTTCTTCTTCTATCTGTTTTATGGCAGCGTGCAATCATTGTTTGTTTGTGAGGTTGCATCCTGCCCCCTACTTTACTGGAGGCATTGTTGCGTCTATCAGTCTCATTTCAGCGGTTCTTCAAAATAAAAGTCCTCTGCTACTTTGTCTTTATTGAAGGGGACAAATGCACCTGTTGCACCGGCTATGACCTGCTCCATGTAAGAAACATTTTACAGAACGAGTACTTTTACTTTAGTACATTTTGCTGAAAATACTTCCGTACTTTTACTTAAAAGTAAAAATTTGAATGCAGGACTTTTAATTGGAAAGTATTCTCACAGTGCAGTATTTATACTTTTACTTCAGTAAACAATCATGAGTACCTCGTCTTCCACCGCTGGCTGTGTGGAGTTAGTTAGCTAACTAACTAGCTAGCACGTCACAGGGTTTACGGCACACCGAGCTACAAACACACACATGGCCTGTTACCTTTGAACCGGTTCATAGTTATCTGTGTCTCGTCTCCGGCTGAGTTCACGTTACACATGAAGAGAAGTGAGGAGCAGTGTTAGCATCACGGCTGTTATACAGTTGTCAGCATCACAGCTGTTAGATCACATCTGTTAGAATCACATCTGTCAGCATCACATCTGTTAGAATCACATCTGTTAGAATCACATCTGTCAGCATCACATCTGTTAGAATCACATCTGTCAGCATCACATCTGTTAGAATCACATCTGTTAGAATCACATCTGTTAGAATCACATCTGTTAGAATCGCATCTGTTAGCATCGCATCTGTCAGCATCCCATTAGCCAACAGAGCGTGATCAGGATGTTAGCGGACAAACCCAACACGGAGGAAGCAGTAACGTACTATTCTCGCTCCTCCCGGTCGCTGAAACGCTTCTTGAGTCTTCAGGATGGAAACAGAGAGAATCACCAGAGTTGCCATGACGACAGAGAGAGAATCACCACGCCACTAAGTTCTTTAATTGATATTTCAGAGGTTGCAGCGGCTCAGTTTTAAAGCTAGAGAGAAGATACTGGTATCATAGTAAACTAGAGAACCTGATGAATCCATCGGTACCAACCAGGTCAGACAAGCTTGAAGTGAAGGAGGATAAATAATGCTCCAAACTTACGCTACATTTTGTCATGACCATTTTCAAAAGGGTCCCTTGACCTCTGACCTCCAGATATGTGAATGAAAATGGTTCTATGGGTACCCACGAGTCTCCCCCCCTCAGAGGGGACCCGACCCCCATCACCACACGACATCACTGTCTGTTACCTACAGGTAAAGGTCAAAGGTTAAAGGTGAGGTTACCTGTCGGCGTCGGTGACCAGCGCCAGGCGTCCATAGTCCCACGCAACCTTACGTAGAATGGAAAAGACGAAGAGCAGCACCTGAAGAAGAAGAAGAAGAAGAGACAGGAAGACTTCCTGTTAGACTTCTGGATGGACACAATGAAAACATCAGAGGTCAAAGGTCACTGACAGAACCACAGCAATGATGTCATCGTGTTGTTAGTACGAGTCATTAAACATCAGTATGTAGGTCGATCCATGAAGCTGCAGTATTGATTTTTCCAACAGTCGGTGAACATCACAGCAGGAACAGCTCCCACAATGCAACAGCAGAGCTGCGTCCTAATTCAACAGGACTCCAGTAACGGTTGGTTTCATGATGTTCTGACAGGGAGGAGGAATATCTCTGGGACACCATCACCTCCATCAGTAACGCTTGTACTTCCTCACTGTGGGACGACGGTAACTTTTATTTACGCTGTTCAAAATGTGGCGGCGAGAACTCATCACTCCGGTGACCTCATCACTCCGGTGACCTCATCACTCCGGTGACCTCACAGGGGCCGCCCAGTTTAGGATGATTTTTAAGATTTGACTTTTTATGTCCTTCACAGCCCCAAAATATAAATCTGAACTGCTTTCACACCAAGAGCAAAGCAAATCCTGGTGTCTCTATGTGGTGAAAGCCTCTCAGCGTTGAGATCGTCCTCCTGTCCTCACTGACGTCCTGACGTTGTTGAATCAGAAATGGAGGATAAATAAATCTAGTACGTGTCTGTGGTCACCCAGAGCGACGATAGTCCATCACATCTGTACAGAGACCAGAAACCACAGACTGTCTCTGGTAGAAACAACAACGTCTCTAGAGGACGTCATGTTGAGTGTTGATGGAGCAGCTGCATAGCCTGACACTGATCCATCCAGACTCCATTCAGAAAACAAGCATTTTAAAAGTTGTCTGCTTGTCGTCATGGTAACAGACCTGCCAAAGCATGAATTCAGACTTTTTTACTAATCAGCATCATGATGTCGTTATTTCAGCATCATTTTGATCTGGTTATTGATATTAAATCACAGTTCAATCTGTTTATTTTGGGTTCATACCGCAGTAGAGACGTGAGGCTGCTAGATACAGTCACTGTATGTGAATACAGCTCGCCGCCGGGCAACGTTATGAACCCAGACACGACGGCGTTTAGTTTTCTGACATATCTGGGACTTCACCAACATGTACAAAGCAGATACAGAGGTTATTTCTTCCATGGCTGATGGAGGAAATGTTGTTGGTATCCATGGAGACGAGCTCCTCCTCCTCTCTGGAGCGTCTAGAGCGAATGAACACAGAGGATACTGGCGGTCCAACTAGCGCCAGTAAAGAGAGATGAAAATTCTCTTCTCTTTGGTGTGAACGCAGCGTTAGTGTGCAGCCTGAGATCCTCAGACAGGAAGCTGCTGACTGTTCTAAAGGGGGCGGAGCGTCTGATGGTCGGAGGAACGTCGGTTTTCTTTATCAATATATGTTTAGGTTTTCTTATAACTCCTTACATCTGCATGTATCAATGTTCTGTTTGTCTCCGTGAAGATGGATCAGTCATTGACCCACCAATCCCACCCCCACCCCGACCCACACCCCGACCCCCACCCCGACCCCCACCCCGGCGTGGACGGCAGCAACTCACCAGGAAGCACATGAAGTCGAGGGCGAGCACGGTGGGCACCCCTCCGAACGGCAGCCCCTGCAGCACCGTGCTGCGGATGCGAGCCGAGTAGCAGTAGTCTTTGGACTCGCTGTGAGCGGAGCAGTTGTCATGGCCGCTGCACGCATGGCCGCCGCTGTATATCGCCATGGTAACGATCAGCGCTCTGAGCATGCTCACTGCCGCATCTTCGCAGAGAACCTGAGGGAGGAAATGGACATGTTAAAAAAACTGTTACCTTTAACCTTTCACTCAACAGGAAACTGTAAAGACATCAGAGCTGCACCCATAGCAACGGTCTGTTATACATAGCAACGTCCTGTTATGCATAACAACGGACTGTTATACGTAGCAACGGTCTGCTATACACAGCAACGGTCTGCTATACACAGCAACGGTCTGTTATACATAGCAACGTCCTGTTATACATAGCAACGGACTGTTATACATAACAACGGACTGTTATACGTAGCAACGGTCTGTTATACGTAGCAACGGTCTGTTATACATAGCAACGGTCTGTTATACACAACAACGGTCTGGTATACGTAGCAACGGTCTGTTATACACAACAACGGTCTGGTATACGTAGCAACGGTCTGTTATACGTAGCAACGGTCTGTTATACGTAGCAACGGTCTGTTATACGTAGCAACGGTCTGTTATACACAACAACGGTCTGTTATACACAACAACGGTCTGTTATACATAACAACGGTCTGTTATACACAACAACGGTCTGTTATACACAACAACGGTCTGGTATACGTAGCAACGGTCTGTTATACGTAGCAACGGTCTGTTATACGTAGCAACGGTCTGTTATACATAGCAACGGTCTGCTATACATAGCAACGGTCTGCTATACATAGCAACGGTTTGCTATAAAGAAATAACAGACCGTAAAACGCGGTGATCAGAATCGAGTATTCAACACAGCCATGTAATAAATTTGAATACATTCCCTCCAATCTGAAAACCAAAACGACCGATCAGTCGACTAAGAGGGAGCAGCCCTACCAGATGTTATATTAGATGATATTAGCATTGAGCTCAACGCAGCGCTGTGTGCTAGCATGTTATTGTGTTAAAGAAACATTAAAAGTCATCAGACTGTTGTGGGTTTATCTGAATCATCACATAACCAAACTCCATTTAAAAAAAGCATCGTTATGAAACCACCACCATCAACTGTCCACGCAACACGAGAAGCAGTGCACCCTGGGAATATTTCTGGGTCTGATGTACACCAACAGAGAGAGATGATCAGTGTTTGAGAGTGACGCCTCAGAGCTGACTACATTACCCAGCATGCCTGAGCAGCAGCAGACAGCTCGCCCCTCTGTGACCTAATGATCCCGTTGTCACGGTAACACTGACTACGGCGCCTGACCCAGTTTTCACGCCTCGGCGGGCGTTTGCCACAAACCCAGAGTGACGGCGCACCTGACTGATGATGTCATCGTTACATCACGTCGCAGTGAGAACAAAGACGACGTGAGGACGCGGCATGCACCCACCGACACACACACACACACTGTATACATATATACAGTGTGTGTGTGTGTGTGTGTTCTACGTGGTTCTGTGTAGAACCGTGACGGTCTGATCTGGAATATTCCACCAGCCCCCTTCCCCCCTTGTTGTCATGGTGCAGCAGCAGTATGACTCATCTGAAGCTGCAGACTCATTCTGACAAACACAGTCCACATCCCCAGACCAGGACCCCACCAAGACCTGGAGACCTCCTGACAAACACAGTCCACATCCTCAGACCAGGACCCCACCAAGACTGACAAACACAGTCCACATCCCGAGACCAAGGCCCGACCTAGACCTGGAGTCCTCCTGACAAACACAGTCCACATCCCCAGACCAGGACCCCACCAAGACCTGGAGACCTCCTGACAGAGCAGGACACCTGGTCCAGACCCCCATTAGACCACACCATGTTCTTAGAGTTAGACCTGAACCCTCTGAGCCCCGTTAAGCCTGATTTATGCTGTTAGCAGCTGCAGAGCCTGGCACTGATCCATCCAGACTCCATTCAGAAAACAAGCATTTTAAAAGTTGTCTGCTTGTCGTCATGGTAACGGACCTGACAAAGCATGAATTCAGACTCTTTACTAATCAGCATCATGATGTCGTTATTTCAGCATCATTTTGATCTGGTTATTGATATTAAATCACAGCTCAATCTGTTGATTTTGGGTTCATACTGCAGTAGAGACGTGAGGCTGCTAGATACAGTCAGTGTATGTGAATACAGCTCGCCGCCGGGTGACGTTATGAACCCAGACACGTCGATGTTTGGTTTCCTGACATATCTGGGACTTCACCAACATGTACAAAGCAGCAACAGAGGTTATTTCTTCCATGGTTGATGGAGGAAATGTTGTTGGTATCTATGGAGACGAGCTCCTCCTCCTCTCCGGAGCATCTAGAGAGAATGAACACCGATGATACCGGCGGTCCAACTCAGGCCCGTAAAGAGAGGCGAAGATTCACTCTTGATGTGAACACATCGTTAGACCTCCACCAGCCCTGATAAACTCACAGCTTCCTGTTGAACTGCTGATTCAAAAACTAAATAGTTTTTAAACAATCAGGTGAAGCTTCTTTAACGTTTTTTTGTAGATTAACGTTAGAATAAGTCTGTCAACGTTAACACGTTAACAACACGATAACAACACGTTAACAACACGATAACAACACGTTAACAACACGTTAACAACACAATAACACGATAACACGTTAACAACACGATAACAACACGTTAACAACACGATAACAACACGTTAACAACACGATAACACGTTAACAGCACGTTAACACGTTAACAACACAATAACACGTTAACAACGCGTTAACAACACGATAACAACACGTTAACAACACGATAACACGTTAACAACACAATAACACGTTAACAACGCGTTAACAACACGATAACAACACGTTAACAACACAATAACAACACGATAACACGTTAACAACACGTTAACAACACGTTAACAACACGTTAACGCAAATTCATTATAACGCCACTAACTTCTTTAACGCATCAACACAACTTGTGATTTTTAGGTTGTAGCAGCTCAGTTTTAAAGCTAGAGTGAAGATGTTTACTATGGAGGACAAAACCTGCCAAAAAAAAAAAAAAATACATAAATAAATGACTCGATAAATAAATAAATAAATATTCCATTAAATACACAAGAAAATAATATTAAAACTAAATGTAGGCATTAATTAATTGATTGAAAATGTGACATATGATAAGATATGATATTTCTGTTTTAATTTGCTTATTTATTTATCTACTCTATTTAATTTTCCCCTTTGGTTTTTTAATTAATATTTTTATTTCTTTTAATTTAAATGTACTTTTTTTTAATTTCTAATTTATTTTTAAATGTATTTATTCATTACTAGTATTCATTAGGTTTTTAGGTAGTAGCGGCTCAGTTTTAAAGCTAGAGTGAAGATACTGGTATCATAGTAAACTATAGAACCTGATGAATCCATCGGTACCAACCAGGTCAGACTAGCTGGTAGTGAAGGAGGTTAAATAACGCTCCAAACTTACGCTACATTTTGGCGAGGAAAAAACTGTCATGTCCATTTCCAAAGGGGTCCCTTGACCTCTGACCTCCAGATGTGTGAATGTAAATGGGTTCTATGGATAACCACGAGTCTCCCCTTTACAGACATGCCCACTTTATGATAATCACATGCAGTTTGGGGCAAGTCATAGTCAAGTCAGCACACTGACACACTGACAGCTGTTGTTGCCTGTTGGGCTGCAGTTTGCCATGTTATGATTGGAGCATATTGTTTTATGCTAAATGCAGTACCTGTGAGGGTTTCTGGATCAATATCTGTCATTGATTTGTGTTGTTCATTGATTTACAATAATAAATATATACATACATTTACATAAAGCAGCATATTTGTCCACTCCCATGTTGATAAGAGGATTAAATACTTGACTAATCTCCCTTTAAGGTTCATTTAGAACAGATACAATTAATTTATGATTAATCATTATTAACTATTTGAATTGATTGGCAGCCCTACTTTAGAAACATGGAAACACTGAGCAGCTAAAAAAAGAAAATGTATTTTTTGATAGCTGACTGACGTCTGCAGCTCAAAGATAACAGCTGAGAGGCTCTGCGACGCGACGCCCTGCGAGGACCAACCCAGCGTTCAGATTATCAGGCTGCTGTCTACAGACCCGTCTCTACGTCACACCTCCAAGCCCTTCTCTACCTCACACCTCCAAGCCCTTCTCTACCTCACTCCTACAGGCCGGTCTCTACCTCACACCTCCAGGCCGGTCTCCACCTCACACCTCCAGGCCGGTCTCCACCTCACACCTACAGGCCGGTCTCCACCTCACACCTCCAGGCCCTTCTCTACCTCACACCTCCAGGCCCTTCTCTACCTCACACCTCCAAGCCCTTCTCTACCTCACTCCTACAGGCCGGTCTCCACCTCACACCTCCAAGCCCTTCTCTACCTCACACCTCCAGGCCGGTCTCCACCTCACACCTCCAGGCCCTTCTCTACCTCACACCTCCAAGCCCTTCTCTACCTCACTCCTACAGGCCGGTCTCTACCTCACACCTCCAGGCCGGTCTCTACGTCACACCTCCAAGCCCTTCTCTACCTCACTCCTACAGGCCGGTCTCTACCTCACACCTCCAGGCCGGTCTCTACGTCACACCTCCAAGCCCTTCTCTACCTCACTCCTACAGGCCGGTCTCTACCTCACACCTCCAAGCCCTTCTCTACCTCACTCCTACAGGCCGGTCTCTACCTCACACCTCCAGGCCGGTCTCTACGTCACACCTCCAAGCCCTTCTCTACCTCACACCTCCAGGCCGGTCTCTACCTCACACCTCCAGGCCGGTCTCTACGTCACACCTCCAAGCCCTTCTCTACCTCACTCCTCCAGGCCGGTCTCCACCTCACACCTCCAGGCCGGTCTCTACCTCACCCCTCCAGGTCATCTGAACCTCTACGGTGAGAGTTGAGTGAAGTGTGAACAGACTCCGGGTCAGTGTTTTCTTCTGCTTCACTGTGAGCTGACTGGAGGTGTTATCAGTCGGCTGCAGGCCTCCAGCAGTGAGTCCTTCCCTTCTATCAGCGCTAATAACTAGGGATGTCACGATGCCAGAGATCTAGTAGTCCATACCAATACCACTGAATTTCCACGATTCTCGAGACCAAATTCGATGCCAATAAATCTCATGTAATGTATCTATATATATCCTCAGATTGCAAGCAGTAGTTTAAATTCACTGACATGGTGACATTTCACTGGGTAACGGCTACCAGAGGTGGGACCAAGTTGTTCAATCATTGTTTTGCAAGTCTCAAGTCTGTGACTCAAGTCCCAACTCAGGTCTCGAGTCCTAAACGGGCCATAGGAGCTCTTCACCAACTGTAACGTCATTTTAACAGCAGAGTAACGGGATCCATCTGGTGAACAGTAACATAACGTTCGTGCTTCATGGTTTTCTCCTGAAACTTGACTGGATGCTGTTGGATTGGTTCAAACTAAGTGGATCTGAGGAGTTAAGTGTAAGATAATCAAATGCAAGTCCCAATAACATTCACCGGAAATACAGAGTCCAGAGTTCACTAAAAAATAAAAACACCACTTTTCAGAGATTTAGCAATAAGCAACAAAAGATAGAAAGTCAGTTTGTTCAGTTCAGTTTTTTCCCTCACAAGTGACTCCTCTTCTCGAACATAAAGGATCTCTGCATCTCTGGATCTTGCTGCAGCATGGCGCTGCTGTGTGTGAGAGCAGAGGACAGAAGCAGCCGCATTTACCGCTTGGCGGTTGTTCATTTCAGACCTTGCAGGCATCGTACGGTACCTTCGGTACAAGTAGCGTCACGTTTTTAGAATTTTGGCATCGACTTAGTACCGAAGTATCGGTTCTCGTGACATCCCTACTACTAACACCGAGGGACCGCGGTAATAATGCTGAAGATCGACAGCCAATAGAGAACCAAGCTGACTGAAGAAGGAAGGACAACCATCACGGCTAATGCTAAACGTGGAGCATAAAGTAGTGGTGAGATGGAGCTCAGAGATGGAGGACCAACGTGTTGATTAGTGTTTATATAACGTGTCTCCGTGTCTTCATCCGTCCATCCTTCCTCAATGTTCACTACGAAGTAAAAACTAACATCTCTGATTCTTCCTGCCCGTCGTCGGCCATGTTGGTTTACACTAAAGTCTCGTCTGATCTCAGAGATTTAGAGAGATTTCTGTGTTTAGTTGTTGTTGATGAATGAATGTGTTAGTGTGTGCTGTTGCTGTTTCTCTCCAAACACTACAGGAACTAACCTGTTCAATTTAACACAACATGTGGTTATGTGTGGGCTCGCTCACGTTTTACACATCTGGTAAGATCTGAAACATCTGTTAGTGGGGACCAGACTCATAAAATAATGTGTTTGTGGTGGAGCAGCATGTTAATGATTTTAAATCCTTCATTAAAACCATCCCTTCGTCTCATTAAAGGTCCCACACCGTGCTCATCTTCAGGTTCATACTTGTATTTTGTGTTTCTACTGGAACATGTTTACATGCTGTAATGTTCAAAAAACACTTTATTTTCCTCATACTGTCTATCTGAATATACCTGTATTCAACCTCTGTCTGAAACGCTCCCTTTTAGTGCATTTCAATGGAATTGCGTTGATAGTCAACAGTTTGGGTCCATGTTTACTTCCTGTCAGCTGATGACATTCACATACACTGCAACAGGAAATAAACTGGGACACATTTAGAATGTTTACGTTTAAAACCATGTAATGGTCTAAATATTGTATATTTGTGACATCACAAAAAAACATGACATGACAGAAAACCTAACGGCTTGTTTCAAAAGCACAATTTCTGAACACAGGCTGTGTGTGTATTTCTCTGTATATTGAGCATTGTGATAGTTTAACAGTATTTTTTATAGCACTTAAACATGAAAAGCTCACTTTTTACAATATGGAACCTTTAATGTAGTTAACGCTCTGGAATAGAGATGTTAATAATTAACCGTTTACCGATATTAAGCATTTTCAAACCAATTAACGCTATTGGTTAAACGGTTAAAAGAAATATTAATAATGAATTAAAAAAGCTGAGCAAAACTGAGAGGAGCGGCTCCTCACTTTAAGGAGAAAGGCTGGTCCACCTTAAGAGTCCACCTTAAGAGTGCTGAGCCGGCGTTACAGACAGGAAGTTATTACTATTTGATATTTACGTATGTTCAGGGTCTATATTAATAGTATTAATATCTTTATTATATTAAGTTATTTCCTCACTGTGGCAGCAGGTCACTGGACATTTCCACCAGCTGCCTCTTCTGAGATCTCTTTAGAACTCTTTAGAACAGTAAACACTACGTAGAACTCTTTAGAACAGTAAACACTACGTAGAACTCTTTAGAACAGTAAACACTACGTAGAACTCTTTAGAACAGTAAACACTACGTAGAACTCTTTAGAACAGTAAACACTGAGTCAGAGGTACCAGACAGTAGAAATATATCATCCTGTAACTTTACTCTCTGACTAGTTTTAATTTATGAATTGCTTTTAAAATATAATATTTCTTAATATAATGAAAACCTGTCTGACATGGAGGCAGCTGACCTGAGATCTTTACCTGCTACAGAAACATTTAGCCTTTAAGTGCTCATTTTAATCCCTCTATATACAGTATATATGTATATACATATATACAGTATATACTGTATATACATATATACAGTATATACAGTATATACTGTATATGCCTCAGATCATCATTTTGCTTTTACATTTACTTGTGTAATTTCCACGTGTTTATATATATAAAAACCTATTTTCTGAGGATTGTTGAAGTTTAACCTGAGACCAAAAGGTTTTTATCTCCAGTGACTCTGATGGAATTATATCTGATAAATAAACAACCTTTGACCCTTGACCCTAAATTAGATCATTTTCCAACTCAGAACTAACTAATCACTATTCTCATTATTGATTAACCTATTAACCTGCTGCTCTTTGTCTGTCATTGTCTACTGTTTTACAAACTGTTACACCTGTGTGTGTATATACAGTTTATATATATATATATATACACATATACACACACACACTATTCTGCCCTATACATACTATATCATGTTTACATTCAGTTAAATTAAAAAATTACATTTATATTATATATATATATATATTTATATATATATATATATTGATATTTTTTAC
The DNA here is from genome assembly GCF_043250625.1 of Sebastes fasciatus. Classification (NCBI taxonomy): domain Eukaryota; kingdom Metazoa; phylum Chordata; class Actinopteri; order Perciformes; family Sebastidae; genus Sebastes; species Sebastes fasciatus. Next base: position 41,527,584 of record NC_133797.1, read on the forward strand.
GTATGTTCAGGGTCTTATTAATAGTATTAATATCTATATTATATTAAGTTCTGAGAACTCTGTAGAACAGTAAACACTGAGTCAGAGAGGTACCAGACAGTAGAGATATGGAATATATCATCCTGTAACTTTAATCTCTGACTAGTTTTAATTTAGGAATTGCTTTTAAAATATAATATTTCTTAATATAATGAAAACCTGTCTGACATGGAGGCAGCTGCTCATTTCATTTCCTGCTTATGTTTATATTTATTTTAGCTGCACTCTTATTTTAGATTATCATTTTACATTTACTGGTATGATTTCCTCCTTTATACATATATATATTAATATTTTCTAAGGATTGTTGAAGTTTAAATGAGACCAGAGAAGGTTTTGATCTCCAGTGACTCTGCTGGAATTAAATCTGATAAATAAACAACCGTGACCTTTGAACTCTGTGATTGATCAGCTGTGATTGATAGCTGTGATTGATCAGCTGTGTGTCAGCTGATCATCAGTCATTAAAGATAAAAACAGAGAGATCTATTTTAGTGACTTTAAAGGATTAATCGATTATTGATCGATGGATTAATTGGCTCACTGGTGTCTGTGCATCATATTAATGATTTAATAACTATAATAATTATCCTGCTGCTGCTGGTGTTATATATTATATTATAATAATAATTAAAGTGTTATGAAATATTTGTAATGGAAAGAATTACTTTCTCAATGAGGCTTCAAGAAAATAAATTTGAGGAAATTTGGAAGGAGTGGAAAAAGTATATTTCCTCAAAACGCCCTTCTTGTTTAATTTTTCTAAATGTAATTTGTTTTATTACCATGATTTATTTGATCTTATTTCACATGAAAAAGCACCTCCATGTTCTATAATTCCATTGTAAAAAGTGGAAATGTTGGTTCACTATATATGTGTATGTTTATGTAAATGTCTGAGTAAAACCAAATAAAGCACACAATGATAAATAATAATAATTAAAGTGTGTCTGTGAAGCTGATCGAGTCTCTGGATGAATCAGCGGCCCTGCTGCACCTGCAGTCCGGCCTCAACCGACCAGAGCCTCCGCCGCAGAGAGCCGCAGAGAGGAGCCGTGATGAGGCCCGGAGGAGGCGCGGTTAACGGAGCGGAGTGTCGGTGTTAGAGAGTCGGTGAGTCCGTCAGAGGTGAAACCACATTACCGCTGCAGACAGACGGACGGACGGACGGACGGACGGGGCTCCGTTTCCTCTGCGCACATTATATAACGACACCCACCGACACCCACCGACAACCACCGACACCCACCGGGCCGCTGTCAGGCCGCCGGTCCGTCTGGATCAGCGGCCCGTCAGCGGCCTCTCTCCTCCGGCCTGACAGCAGCTAATCATCCCGCTGAGCAGATCAGATCAAACAAAGCCGTCTTATGATAAACCAAAGCCCCGTCAGAAGAAATAAACCCAATTAGGACCAAAGCCGGTACCGGTACCTGAACCACCAGAAGATCCTCCTCCCGTCCTCTCTCCGGTAAATCACGGAGATCTCACCGCAGAACAACGTCTCCGTTATTAACTCCTCTCCGGTATTATCGTTGTTATCTCCTCAGTGCTGCTCCGCCGCCCCGGCTGCTCGATGCCGCAGCGCCGCCATCACACACACTTAGAGCCAGCCGCCTCACCGCGGGCTCACTGGGAGAGAATCCCTCCGCAGGAAGGAAGGTGTCCCTCCGCCGGCCGCTGAGTCCGCTCGAGCCGCTGCTGAGTCCGGCTGTCGGGTTTAAAACGGAGGCGGTGTCTCTCCGGTACAGAGAGGAGCTGAGAGGACCGGAGCTGCTGCTGCTGCTGCTGCTGAGGAGAGAAGACGGTGAACCGGAGCTGCTGCTGCGCTGCCCGGAACCACCGGCAGAGGGCGCCAACACAATAAAAACCCACTCTTTCACGCTTTTATTTTGACATCTTATTCCTATTTTTTTTAATAATTTATCGACCGAGTTTTTTTATTCACAGAAATAATAATAATAATAATTAAAAAATAATGGTTAAATATGTAATAACATATAATAATAATAAGTACAATAATAATGTCTGAAAAAAAGTTAAGAAAAATAAATAGTTAAAAAAAAGTCCGAAAGAAAGAAAAAAAAAAATCTGACAAAATGTCCAAAAAAAGTCTGGAAAAATGTTTTTTAAAAAATGTCCAAAAATTGTCCTAAAAAGTAAAAAAAGAAAAAAAATATCCGACAAGTGTCCAAAAAAAAAGTTTAAATAAAATGTCCGAAATATATCCAAAAAATGTCCGAAAATATTTCTGAAAAAAAGTTTTTAAAAAAAATGTCCAATAATTGTCCTAAAAAATTAAAATAAAAAATGTCCAAAAAATGTCCGACAAAGCGGAGCTAATGATGCTTCTGCTGCTGAGAGGAGGAGAGAAGGCGGTGAACTGGAGCTGCTGCTGTGCTGCCAGGAACCACCGGCAGAGGGCGCCAACACGGGCCCCTTCACAATAAGAGCCCACTCTGTCATGCTTTTATTTTGACATCTTATTCTTATTTTTTTTATTATTTATCGATTTACCGAGTTTTTTATTCACAGAAATAATAATAATAATAATGGAAAATATAATGGTAAAATATTTTCCACATATAACTACAATAATAATGTTTGAAAAAAAGTTAAGAAAAAGAAATAGTTAAAAAAAAGTCTGAAAAAAGTTTTTTTTAAAAATGTCCAAAAATTGTCCTAAAAAGTAAAAAAAGAAAAAATGGCCGAAAAGTTTTGTCATTTCCAAAAAATGTGCGAAAAAATTTCCGAAAAAAAGTTTTGAAAAGTGTCCTAAAAATGTCCAAAAAGAAGTTTTGAAAAGTGTCCAAAAAACTTCTAAAAAAAGTTTCAAAAATGTCCAAAATTTTTTCTAAAAAGTAAAAAAAGAAAAGAAAAATGTCCAACAAGTGTCCAAAAAAAAAACGAAAATATTTGCGAAAAAAGGTTTTTTAAAAACTGTTCAAAAATTGGCCTAAAAAGTCCAAAAAATGTCCGACAAAATGTCCGAAAAAAAGTTTTTAGGTGTCCAAAACATTTCTAAAAAAAAGTTTTAAAAAATGTCCGAAAAATGTCTGACAAGTGTCCGATAAAATTGTTTAAAAAATATATATTTTTTAAAATGTCCAAAAATTGTTTTTAAAAAATTTCCGAAAAAAAGGTTTTAAAAAATTTCCGAAAAAAAAGTTTTAAAAAGATTTTCGAATAAAAGTTTTTAAAAAAATTCCAAAAAATTGTCCTTAAAAGTAAAAAAAAATGTCCGAAAATATTTCCGAAAAAAAGTTTTTTAAAAAACGTCAAAAAATTGTCCTAAAAAGTAAAAAAAAATGTCCGAAGAATTTCCCAAAAAATTCCGAAAAATGTGTCTCACGCTAAAAGTCCACCAGATATGTGTCTTTAACTACGGTGTCTTTTTACTCCACCTCTTCCCAGCAAACACTCTGCTTGGTCTCATCTTCAAAGATCCGATAAATAGATTTATATAATAATAATAATAATGATAATATTATCAGTGTGTATCACAGTGTCAGAGGTCCCATTTGTGACCTTTTTAAAGTTTAGTTTCCTTTTCTAAACTCTTCCCACAGATGAACTCCTTTCACTGTTCTCCTCTTGAAAACAGCTCATTGTTGTGTTTCTGTACTATAAAGTACTTATTTAGTTGAATAATGACGTCTGTATTCATGTTCTGCGATATATAAACTGTGTTTATGTAACCGATGGACTTCTGTGTTGTTTAGTTAGTTAGAAAGGACACCGTGACACCGGGATCTCTTCATATATGGCCTGTTTCTTCTCTGCCAAACACACAGGAAAACAGAACCTCCATGTCAAAGCTCATGCCCGCTCCAGCTCCTATACACACAATTACAATATACAAAACGGAAGTGAGCTTAACTCGCCATAACTTTAAACTAGTAGCATTTACTCTTAAAACAACTACGGTATTCCTAAATGCCAGTTCATTGAAATAAATATATTGACATGTTGGGATGGACGTTATAACATGGTAAGAAACAAAAATATAAATAAAACAGTAGGATAAATAATGGGATGGATAAGGATAATAAATCAGACAAAAGAAATGACCCCCACCTCTCCAACAGGAAAGTTGTACTAAGGTCAGAGGGGATTTATAGTCAGGACCACAGAAGAAGAAACGAAGGAGGGGCTCTGAACCTAACACATCCTGGAGTTTAGAGGTTCTCCCTTTCAAAATAAAGTGCAACTACATCCATTTAGTGTAATTACAAAAAACAAGATAAACATAGGGTACATAATGACCCTGTTACAACTACATGATCACATACTGGAGGTGAACCAATAACCAGTCAGAGGTTTTGTAAAGATGAAAAACTTTATTTTAAAAACATACAAACACGGCGATCAGAAATCAAACAAATATATAAAATAAAAAAACAATATATTATATACACACACACACACACACACACATATATACACAGAAATCTATTTTTCTTCCTCCTGTAGGACTTTAAAAGTGCTGCTGTTGTGATGCCTCCTCTCTTCTCAGTCAGCCACTGCACCACAGTGCCGCCCTCCGGGTCAGATCAGACCCGGAGGGACCAGTCCGTCCCGCCGGGTCTGATGTGGACCAGAACGTCTCCCTGGTCTTTCTGTAAAGACTGTGGCCGGTTGCTTTCACCCTGTGTTGGCCACACTGGCGGCAGGTCCTCTGTTTCGGGGGTGGCAAAGGGCCTTCCCGCATGGCCTCCCTCTTCTTCTCCAGCCTCCAGATGGTGGTCCTGGTGATGCAGGTCTTCATCCACTGCTTCAGAGTCATCCGTCCTGCTGCCGCCACCTCCCAGAACTGATGATCTCTGAAGCTGTAGAATCCCGTGACCTGCAGGACCACCAAACAGGAGACAAGAGGCTGCTGGCTGGACTACAGAGTCCTCCTCAGAGCTGCTAGTGGACTGGGCTACAGAGAGTTTGAGGAGACACACACAGCAGTCAGTCACAATAGTTTTACATTTCTCCACGGGTGGGGTCGGTCGGCCGCTCAGTCTGTCCGGAAGATTAAACTCGGCAGGTGAATGACGGCCGCTTGGCCGGTGTGGAAGGATCTCCGTTGGACCTCTCCTGGTGCATCTCCTCTGTGAGGTGGTGGTTAGGGTTACGGTTGGTGGGGGTTAGGGTTAGGGTTGGTGGTGGTGGTTAGGGTAAGTGGTGGTGGTTAGGGTTGGTGATGGTGGTTAGGGTTGGCGGTGGTGGTTAGGGTCAGGGATTGTGGTTAGGGTTAGGGTTGTGGATGTTGGTTAGGGTTGGTGATGGTGGTTAGGGTTGGTGGTGGTGGTTAGGGTTAGGGTTGGTGGTTAGGGTTGGTGGTTAGGGTTAGGGTTGGGGATGGTGGTTAGGGTTAGGGTTGGTGATGGTGGTTAGGGTTAGGATTGATGGTGGTGGTTAGGGTTAGGGTTGGTGATGGTGGTGGTGGTTAGGGTTAGGGTTGATGATGGTGGTTAGGGTTAGGGTTGATGATGGTGGTTAGGGTTAGGGTTGATGATGGTGGTTAGGGTTAGGGTTGGTGGTTAGGGTTAGTGGTGGTGGTTAGGGTTGGTGGTGGTGGTGGTTAGGGTTGGTGATGGTGGTTAGGGTTAGGGTTGGGGATGGTGGTTAGGATTGATGGTGGTGGTTAGGTTTAGGGTTAGGGTTAGGGTTGGTGATTAGGGTTGATGATGGTGGTTAGGGTTGGTGGTTAGGGTGGTGGTGGTGGTTAGGGTTAGGGTTGGTGATGCTGGGTAGGGTTGGTGATGGTGGTTAGGGCTAGGGTTGGTGATAGTGGTTAGGGTTAGTGGTGGTGGTTAGGGTTGGTGGTGGTGGTTAGGGTTAGGGTTGGTGATGGTGGTTCGGGTTGGTGGTTAGGGTTGGGGATGGTGGTTAGGGTTGATGGTGGTGGTTAGGGTTAGGGTTGGGGATGGTGGTTAGGGTTGATGGTGGTGGTTAGGGTTAGGGTTGGTGATGGTGGTTAGGGTTGATGGTGGTAGCTAGGGTTGGTGGTGGTGGTTAGGGTTAGGGTTGATGGTGTTCCATGCAGGCCTGCAGGGTCATGGCTGCCACTTTGGTAAGAGCAGAAGGTTGTTGGTCTCCTAGGTGGACCTGGACAAAGTCCTTTCAATTCCACCATACCTTCTTGGTGCCCCTGAACTTGATAGCTGGGACAAAAGAAACCTTGTCCTCCACAAAGCCTTGCAGCAGACAAGACTCCACATCTTTTCCAGCTCTCTCCACCAGGGTGCGAGCCCTTGCAAATGTGTTTGGCGCAGGAAAGCTGTCCTTGGCAGCCAGATCTTTGCAAAAGTCCTCCAGGGTTGATGATGGTGGTTAGGGTTGGTGGTTAGGGTTAGGGTTGGTGATGGTGGTTAGGGTTGGTGGTGGTGGTTAGGGTTAGGGTTGGTGGTTAGGGTTGGTGATGGTGGTTATGGTTAGTGATGGTGGTTAGGGTTGGTGGTGGTGGTTAGGGTTGGTGATGCTGGTTAGGGTTGGTGATGGTGGTTAGGGCTAGGGTTGGTGGTGGTTAGGGTTGGTGGTTAGGGTTGGTGATGGTGGTTAGGGTTGGTGGTGGTGGTTAGGGTTGATGGTGGTGGTGGTTAGGGTTAGGATTTGTGATGGTGGTTAGGGTTGGTGATGGTGGTTATGGTTGATGGTGGTGGTTAGGATTGGTGGTTAGGGTTAAGGTTGGCGGTGGTGGTCAGGGATGGTGGTGGTGGTTAGGGTTATCATGTAAATATATTTAACTTGTACTGTCAGTGATATAGGTCAGTAAGTTAATTGTTGTTCTTGATCCCATATAAGGGTCAACCATAGACCTTTGCATGACCCTGGCCTTGGGCCCCCCCTGACTTTGGGCCCGGGGACAGCTGTACCCTTTGCCCCCCACTGCGCTGTTCTCTGCTACTGCAGTTCCACCAGCGGCCACAGCGGCGCTGTTTCACCCAAACACCGGAAGTACCACAATACATGTTTTAAAAATCATATAAAGCATATAAAATAATATAATATAGGTGGAACGCTTCACGGTGTTGCGTGTCATCCTTGCACAGGGGCCATGCTAATCTTCTCTGTATCGTTCCAATTTTAGAGTATGTGCTATCGAAATAACACAGTAGTTCTGTGTTTCTGGGGGGTATTTATTGGCCTCCCACACAGGAAAACACTGTTTCCTGGTGGTAGGACACAGAGGCTGAAATGGAGCAAAAAAACCTGGTTGAAATGGCAGAGAGTGACAGAATACGGAGTCTGGGTGCTGTGCTGTGAAACCTGAACCTCCAGTGGCTCCCTGGGATCCGGTCTGACCCACTCAGGTCCCGTCTGCCCTGCCCAGGAACTCATAGGGCTGATGGGAAGTTTATGCATGAGCTTTTCACGTCACACGGCTGGGATTGGTGAGCTGAAGAGCGCGAGAACAAGAGGTTGACTCACGCTCCGCCTGCATTCCTCCCAGAGGGACTCTGACCCCCCCAGAGAGAGGGACCGGGGTCGGGGAGGACTCACAGAGACACTCAGGCTGCAACACGGGACCGGTTCTTCCACTCAGACGATCCCTCAGCGCTCACCGAGCTGCTGCTGCTGCTGCTGACGGTGTTCTGCTTTTAAAGAAGAAGAGAGACAGTCTGAGGATTCATGATCAGAAACACAAGCTGAGTATGAAGAAACCCGCCTGAGCAGAAGGAGAAAAAACAACAACATGGAGCTTTATGTCTTCACCAGCTGCAGCTAACATCTGTATAGAACCAGTCTGAGTTCAGAAGCCAGCAGGTTTTAGTCCTCATTATCAGGACTGAAGGGACTAAAGGTTAGTGTTGTTATTCCACCTCATTCAAACTCATTTACAGTTACTGTTCGAGAGTCCAGATATTAGTGTCAAACAAGCAGGATTATTCTTTATATCTGTGAATAAACTCTGTTCTTTAGGTTCACATTAGGAGGTTTCCTGTTTTCATTCAAACAAAGTCGAGTGCAGTTCCACAAACTCACCAGCAGGGGAAACACTAACACCAGGCTGTGACTGCAGAAACAAACTAATAGAACCACTCATTTATATTTAGGCGTGTTTGATGGGAATTATTGTAGTTTAACAATAATTCAGCCACGAAACATGCAGGTATATTTTGTGCAGAGTAATCGACGAACCGTACTCCATTATAAAAACACAATTTACATTTGTTTTGCTTTTTCGTAAAGAGTGCTCATCTCGATAAACATGAATTTGGATTCAATTGAATCGGGAGTTTAGTCTAGGAAATTCGGCATACATTCAACACACCACTGAGCTCTTATTTGAATTATATCGCAACTTTAAGAACAGTTATTACCTCTGTTATCCTACAAGCTACCTACATACACAGCGGAGGGATAGTGAGAGTAAACACGTTATAAAGGTTGTAATTCTGTTGGAATATAAATAAAACATTAACCGGGTTTATTTACATACACTTAACAATAAACCGGCCACAAAACATGCCTTAAAATTGTGTGCGGAGTAATCGCCAAACCAGACTCCATTAATAAAAACACACAGTTAACATTTGTTTTGCTTTTTCATAAAGAGTTCTCACCTCGACAAACATAAATTTGGATTAACTTAAATCGGGAATTTAGTATAGAACATTCGGCATACAACCAACACACCACTGAGCTCTTATTTTAATTATATTGCAACTTTAAAAACAGTTATTACCGCTGTTAAACGTTTAAAAATGCAATGCAGTTCCACAGACTCACCAGCAGGTGTCAGCCTCTGACCAGTCTGTGCAGTGAGGAGGCGCTGTGGTCTGACTGCAGAAACATGGAGGAAAAACACACAAAATACTGTTAGAAACATGAGTCACATCAACCGGGTTTATCTCTATACACTTAAATTAATTCTTCTATTGTTTAACAATAATTCAACCACGAAACATGCCTTAAAATTGTGTGCGGAGTAATCGACAAACCAGACTCCATTAATAAAATCTCAAAATTAACATTCGTTTTGCTTTTTCATAAAGAGTTCTCACCTCGATAAACATGAATTAGGATTCATTTAAATCAGGAGGTTAGTCTAGGAAATTCGGCATACAACCAACACACCACTGAGCTCTTATTTTAATTATATTGCAACTTTAAGAACAGTTATTACCGCTGTTGTCCCACAAGCTATATACATACAATGCGGAGGGATCTCTACAGTCTGCCTAGGCGGAGTGTTAACACGTTATAAAAGTTTAATTCTGCAGGAATAAAGTGCCTCTTTGATTGTTAGTAGTTTTACCTTAGACATGTAGTCATGTAGTCATGGGGGGCAGCAGGTCTGGAGCTTGGTGTCCACCTGGACCAGGACACCTGTTCACCTGATCACAGCCTGCTGATGGCTGCTGGAAGTCGCCCATCACCCCTCCCCCACTCTGAGGAGCAGAGAGGCCAATCAGCCAGCAGCCAATCACAGAGCCCGATCAATCAATCATCATTAAAATGGCACTTTGACCCCTCTGATTGTGACCTTTGACTCCTCACAGTGTGTCAGCAGCATGTTAATGTGTACAGATATTTTGCACTAATATCATCATTACTATCAGAATGTGAACAGCTGGTTGCATTATTTATTATTTACATGTTTTCAGTGTTTCCTATACGGTGTTACTGTACTACTCTATAAAACTACTCTGTTAAACTCACTATAAAACAGAGCCATTTTTCCCTCCCAAAAATCTCTGTATTTCTGTGTCAACAATCATTTAAGTTAGAGCAGCGCAGTGAACGGCATACGCGGCTGTCATTAAGGGACCGTCGCACAATTCCTCATATCACCCTCTGTGTGCTCATTGTACTGCATGAGAGCCTGATGCTGCTGTCTCAACCACACCTGGGCAGGGGCGGTGCTCTCTGCCCAGGTGCTGGCCCTCACACATACAGCAGACAAGTCAGTGTAAAAAGACAGAGAGCTCCCTCACTACAGCATTCTTTATAATCTTGGTTTAGCCTTCCCTCCCCTTTGTGACCCACACCTTCTGAGTGGAAGCATTGTTTATTCATAAAAAGAGTTACTGGGGATTAGAATGTTTTGGGAGAGTGCAGGAGCGAATATGATAAGAAATGTATCTAAACTAGGACAGTCTCTGCTTTCCCAAAACATTCAGATACATCTGAGTACACAAATGCTACTACAAAGGGACATGGTATTTTTCTTTTTCAGACATTTTTTTCGGAAATTTTTCAGATCTTTTTTTTCAGACTTTTTTTTCGGACATTTTTTCAGACATTTTTCAGACTTTTTTCAGATCTTTTTTTTAGATCTTTTTTTTCAGACTTTTTATAGATCTTTTTTTTCGGTCATTTTTCAGATTTTTTTTTCAGAGTTCTTTTTAGATCTTTTTTTTCGGACATTTTTTCAGACTTTTTTTTCAGACATTTTTCAGACTTTTTTCAGATCTTTTCTTTCAGACTGTATTTTCTGACATTTTCAGATCTTTTTTTTCAGACTTTTTTTTCCAGACTTTTTTTTCTGACATTTTCAGATCTTTTTTTCAGACTTTATTTCCCGGACATTTTTCAGATCTTTTTTTTAGATCTTTTTTTTCTCACATTTTTTCTGACTTTTTTCAGATCTTTTTTTTCAGATCTTTTTTTCAGACTTTCTTTTTTACTTTTTTTTCAGATTTTTTTTTTCAGACTGTTTTTTCTCACATTTTCAGATCTTTTTTTTCAGACATTTTTCAGATCTTTTTTTTTCAGACTTTTTTTTCAGACTTTTTTCAGATCTTTTTTTCAGACTTTTTTTCAGACTATTTTTCAGACTTTTTTCAGATCTTTTTTTCTGACTTTTTTCAGATCTTTTTTTTCTCTGACTTTTTTTTCTGACTTTTTCAGATTTTTTTTTCTGTCATTTTCAGATCTTTTTTTTCAGACTTTTTTTCAGACTTTTTTCAGATCTTTTTTTTCTCTGACTTTTTTTTCTGACTTTTTTCAGATCTTTTTTTCTGACATTTTAAGATCTTTTTTTTCAGACTTTTTTTCAGACTTTTTCAGATCTTTTTTTTCAGACTTTTTTTTCTGTGATTTTCAGATCTTTTTTTCTGACTTTTTTTCAGACTTTTTCTGATTTTTTTTCAGACTTTTTTTTCTGACATTTTCAGACCTTTTTTTTCAGACTTTTTGTCAGACTTTTTCAGATCTTTTTTTTCAGACTTTTTCAGATTTTTTTTCAGACTTTTTTTTCTGTGATTTTCAGATCTTTTTTTTCAGACTTTTTTTCAGACTTTTTCAGATCTTTTTTTTCAGACTTTTTCTGATTTTTTTTCAGACTTTTTTTTCTGACATTTTAAGATCTTTTTTTTCAGACTTTTTTTCAGACTTTTTCAGATCTTTTTTTTCAGACTTTTTTTTCTGTGATTTTCAGATCTTTTTTTCTGACTTTTTTTCTGACTTTTTTCAGATCTTTTTTTTCAGACTTTTTGTGATTTTTTTTCAGACTTTTTTTTCTGACATTTTCAGACCTTTTTTTTCAGACTTTTTGTCAGACTTTTTCAGATCTTTTTTTTCAGACTTTTTTTTCAGATCTTTTTTCAGATCTTTTTTTTCAGACTTTTTTTTCTGATCTTTTTTTTAGCTTTACTGCTAGTAAACAGAGCAGAGTTTTTTTTCATAATGATACCGATAATAACATAATTATTTCTCTTTAACGGGCTGAGTTTATGCCGAGAAGATTCAGAAATGTTCTTCATATTGACATTTATGATTAATGTTTGTTCAGCAAATTAGCAGTACTATTATAATTAGAGTATTCTCTGAGTGGAGTTCAGGGTCAGCTACAGTGACTATAGGTTGTAAAAGGCTCTGAACATGAAGCGACAGGAACGATGGTGTGGTGGGAGGGAGTGGTTCTCTTTGGTGGACTCTCTTTATGCTGAATTCAACAGTAGCTGCCAAGCATTGATGGTTTTAACACATGAACAGACCTGCTGCTGTTTAACATCTGGAATGTGAAGAATCTGACTCCACTGTTTTATTTGTCAACTTCAGCAGGAAAAAAATATAAAAAGAAATATATAAAGAAATATATAAGGACAAGAATACAGAAATAAATAAGTTTGTTTTATTGTAAATAAATGGGGGGAGGGGGTGCAACAAGAAAATCATGCAGAAATAAATACATATAATTTAATAATGAATAAATATATTTTAAAAATAAATTCAAAATAAATACAAAATTAAATGAATACATGTAAAAGTTAATAAAAATAAATTAAAGGGAAATTTAAATAGAAGAGTAGATAGATAACGGAATTAATACAGAGGTAAATAAATAAAGAAGCAAAGGAAAACAGAAACATTAATTTATTGAGTAATTTATTTAGTTTTTTATTTAAAACCTTATTCTGAACCTCTGTATGAATACTGACATTAATTTATATTCACAGTATTGTTAATATAAAAACAATACATGTATGTGTGGTGGCAGTTTCTGTTAAAACAAGACACAAACCAAGGTAACAACTTGTCTTTCAAGTAAATTTAATAAAAAAGCATATATTAATAAGAAAAGCATCTGCAGATGAACTCACAAGCACAGCCACCTGAGTGGACTTTGGCAAGTGAGCCCCGAACACAAAGAGTAGTCAGCATTTATACATACTAAAGCAACACACACAGATAAGTGCAAAGAAGAGAAAGATAGAAAGTGTATCATTTCGCAGCACAGAACAGACAACAGAGCATCACAAGACATAACAAGTACTTCAGCCCTCTGTTGTTTATGGTCACAGAAGATAAAACATGTACATACTGTTTAATGCTTATGGTGACAAGTTTGAACATGTAAGGCCCCAAGATTATCTAAAGGTACAGTGTGAACTTTGGCCTACTCCTCGGGGTGTTGGACTGTCAACTGCAGATATGAAAATTGCCATTACATATGTTATATTTAACAAATTCAGAAAAACAAACTGCAGAAAAAGAAAATATAAAGGAAACAGAATTTAGTATGTGTGATAATAATAATAATATGATTACGATAAAATAACACATGTACAGTATGTATGAGGCGTGTATTTGCATTGTTATAAGAGATGTTTGGTTTGCACTGCTCCTCCGGAATAACCAGTTCCACGCTGGTTTATCTGACATGAATAATGAATCTAATATTATCTGCTGCTCTACCTGAAGGACAGAACACAGGCTGCCAAACACAGATGGTGAAAGGACAATTACTACAACCAGAATACACCACTCACTATCTCTGCCTTTACTACTACTAATACTACTGTTGTAAATTCTTTCATTGTCAAATGGCAGCCTCTGCCATGGACAGGATAATCTCATCAAAATCATTCCCCTGCCTGCTGGCCAATTACACACAGGTGGCCTCAATCCACTGAGGCCATTCATTCCCCTCCCCCTGATTGGCAACTGCAATCAGGTGTGTTGCTTCAAAGACTATATAAGGCCCACAGCAGAACCAGCAGAGCTCTCTGCTGCATCATCCAACCCTCTGGCCATGCGTCCCTGCGAATGTAAGCCTGTTATTTGACCTATGTTAATTTGCAACCCCTTGTTTTCAAGCCAGTTATTGACCACAGCTTGTAATTGTTCATTTGTTATTTAGTATTTAATTTATATTACTAATTTGAGTTATGTACTCTTTTGCACTGCAGAAACCATGGTTTGGATGCCAATAAACCCCCTTAAACTGATTCCGTCGTCCTCTCTCTTTAATTTGAGAATCTTAGGCGGTTGGCCCTGCCGGAACCCAAGAAAGTTTTATTATGGTCCTTCGAGCCGGATCGCTGACTACCTAAGTTAAAGACAATGGAAGAAGATAAAAATGAACAGTATGAGAGGAATGGAAGTGAATCAGCACATTACAAGACTTATCCCAGGAGACAGAGGAAGAAACCACAGTGTTATGGGTTTGAAGATCTGTCAGGAAAATCCATCTCTACACTTAACATGGATCAAGAGTCTTTGTCAAACATGATGGAATCACTGAAGGAAAGTGAAATGGAGGAAACCAATGAAATGGAACTCATTCGAGGCAAAATGGAGGAGCTTGAGAAACGCAGCCGGGAACGACGGGAAATGTTGGAACACATTAGCACATTGCTGGGGCAGAGCACAAATCAACCCCAGGCTCAAGATGAGCCACAACTTGAGACACAAGAGGAAGCACCTTCCCATGATTCTCACCTTCCAACATTCTCAACAGTCAATTACCCTGCAGTGCCTAAACCTCCTCCTCCAATAGATGCCCACAGAGCTAATCCTGTTCTTCAGTCTTCAGCCTTTATTCAAGCAACACTGAGTCATGAACCACTGAAGCTTCATGATGAACTGAGAGGGGCTGTAGGTGGTTTTGAACCACCAGGGGGAGCTCTTTTGGACCACCTGAAGGAAGTCCTAAATGAGCCTATGTACCAAGGTGTACCTCTTCTCCCTAATAATCCTGAAAATGATTCTGATTCTAATCAATCCATCTTTCTTCATGGACCAAACACAAAGCATAATGTGAATGCTGAAGTCCAATATGACGACATAAGGCCTCATGCACAGCTAGTGGGAACATCCACACCTCATCTGAATCCTGACCAAGCATCAGATGCTGCGGTTAGGCCTCAAGTCCAACAGAGAAACATACAGCAATTTACACTGACTGGGCATATGGATTCAGCAGAGGAGAACTTCACTGCTTACAGGCTCCATAACCTCCCTCTCAGTACTGTCAAGATGCCTGTAGTTCCACCTGCATTCCCATATAAGCCACTTGCTTCAACTCAAGGCTTAAACATACAACCCACTTTACAGCATGGATTGTGTCCTAAGCTTACCACTTGTGTTTCCCAACAGCAGCGTTTACCATTACAGTATCAGGTGATACGTTCACCAATTCATGTGGTACATTCACAATCCATTCTATCCTCTTTGGGCCCTGTTTGCTCCCAGCCTCTTTCCTTATCCAACCAGAAAAGACCTCAACCTTCTACTGCCCCCCCTGCAGGTGAGGCCATGCCTGCCACCAGCCATTCTTTTCATTCATTCCATCCAAGAGCCCCAGGAAATCAGTGCATCGTTCCTACCCACTCTCATCCACAATTTCTTCCTTATGCTGGCGTGCAGTCACAGCCACTTTCATCACAGCAGGTAGCTCGGATATCGCTACCACCACCTTCAGAAATGGCTCATCTAACTGCCACAGCTTCAGCTAACCCGCTTCCACATGAGCCATCACTGTATGGAGTTCCAAGGCCTACTATCCCAGATTTCACTAAGGATAGTGAGAAGGACTTTGCCAATCTGAAGCTGGCACTGGACAATCTTTTGAACCCCTATGTTCAGCTGAGCGAGAAATATAAATACCACGTTCTCCTGGAGCATCTCAAATTGCCTGAAGCCCAGATGATTGCTCAGTCTTGCCGTCATCATCCAGAGCCTTATACTGCTACAGTGCAGGCCCTCCAACTGCAGTATGGTCAGCCCCACCAGTTGGCTCAGAGTGAGATAGCCGCAATACTCACAGCACCTGATGTCAAGATTGGTGACTCACAAGGGTTTCAGAGTTTCTCCCTCCAGGTTCACCTGCTAGTGAGTATGCTGGTATCGCTAGAGGGTCCAACTGGTTATGAGCTGAACTGTTGCTCTCATGTCGACCGTTTACTGAGCAAGCTGCCAAGATATTTGAGAGAGAGTTTCATCGAGTTCTTGCACTTACAAGGCAAACTCACTGTAGCCACATTGAACCCATACAATCTAAGGGACTTGGCTGGATGGTTACAATCCAAAGCCCAACAACAGAGGCTAGACAAGAGCCACGCCCTGAAATCTCACGCTCACACAGCAAAGTGTACTTCTCTCACTCCAACTCCTCTAACCGTGTGCTCCTTAAAGTTGTCCCAGTACTCCTCTGGAATGATAATATTTCACTGAGTACATATGCCATACTAGATGATGGCTCTGTTCGATCCATGATCCTGCCTGCTGCTGTCCAACAGCTTCAACTGAAGGGAAAGGAGGAGGTACTTACCCTCCGTACCATTCGTTCTGACATCACCAACATTGAAGGCGAAAGCGTGCAGTTTGAGATCTCCCCCATCTCAGCACCCACGGTCAGATACCCCATTCGGCATGCTTTTACTGCAAAGGAGATCGATCTTATTGATCAGACATACCCAGTTCAGTCTCTTAAACGCCGATACCCATATCTAAAAGATATCCCCCTTCAGCCTTTCAGGAGAGTCCAACCCCTTGTCTTAATTGGCTCAGACAACTCATCTTATCTCACCCATGGAGCCGGTGAGAAGAGGTCTTCAGGGAGGACCCATTGCTGTGCACACTCAGCTGGGTTGGACCCTCCAAGGTAATGAGGGTTTACCTATAAGTTGTCCTCCTGCACACCAATGTCTGTTCACTGCCTCCATCATGCCATCTGATTCCTTGCTTAGTCATGTGGAAAAGCTATGGAAACTGGATGTACTACCCTTCCGCAGTGAGAAACAAGTCACTCGGTCCCAACAAGACAAACAGGCCATTAATATGTTGGAGGCGCAAACGAAAAGAGTGACTGTCGATGGAATTGAGCGCTATGCCACTCCACTTCTCCGGATTCATGATGCTCCCAAACTGAAGGCTCCAATGGTTGCTACCATGCCCAATCTAAGGAGTACAGAAAGGAGGCTCCTCAAAGATGAGGAGAAGACAGCTGTCTACAATGAGGAGATACTAAAGCTGGAGAAAGCTGGCTATGTCAAGAAAGTTCCTCTTGAAAAAATTAATAGCTCATCGGAATCTTGGTATCTGCCCCATCATCTGGTCCATCACAATAATAAAGCCCGCTTGGTATTCAATTGTTCATTCAGATTCCAGGGGATGTGCCTGAATGACCAGCTACTTCCTGGTCCAACTCTGAGCCCTTCCCTTATTGGGGTCCTCCTTCGTTTTCGCCAATACCCGGTAGCAGTAAGTGGTGACATCAAGGGCATGTTTCACCAGGTGCGACTGCTACCCAAAGACCAGCCCTTGCTCAGATTCCTTTGGCGAAACATGAAGAGGGAACTGGAACCTGATGTTTATGAATGGCAAGTGCTACCCTTTGGCACCACAAGCAGCCCCTGTTGTGCAACTTTCGCTGTTCAGAAACATGTCCAAGATCACTGTGAGGGATACGAGGAGATCAAATGGGCTGTGGAGAATAATTTCTATGTTGACAACTGTCTGACAAGCTGCCTCAGTATCCCAGAAGCAAGATGCCTGGTTGACAAAACACGAGAACTTCTGGCCATAGGTGGCTTCCAAGTGCGTCAGTGGGCTAGCAATCACCCGTCAGTGGTAGCTCATTTACCCCCAGATGTGCAGTCACAGAGCTTGGAACTATGGCTCTCACAGAACCGTGTTGAACCGGTAGAGTCCACTCTGGGCCTGAAGTGGAACTGCTCCCCCGATGTCTTGAGCTATCAGCACAAGCCCCTGCAGCAGTCCCCAGTAACCATGAGAAGGATCTATCAAGTGCTTGCTCAACAATATGATCCCTTAGGGTTCCTTATACCCTACCTTACCAGAGCCAAAATCCTCGTCCAACAGCTTTGGTCAAAGAAAAGAGATTGGGACGACCCAAACTTACCTGCAGACCTCCACGCAGCCTGGGAAGCATGGGAGAAGGAGTTACCCAATCTTCAGTCTATTACCATCCCCCGATGCTATACCCCAGCAGATAGACCCGATGTCATTACTCAGGATCTGCATGTCTTCTGCGATGCTTCTGAGCGAGCATATGGAGCAGTTGCTTATCTGCTCAATGAGTATAAGGAGGAATGCCACACTACCTTTGTCATGGCTAGGTCTAGAGTTGCCCCTAAGAAGCAATTATCTATGCCACGTCTGGAGTTGTGTGGTGCTTTAGCTGGCGCTCAACTAGCCAAACTCCTTCAGAAAGAGCTTAGCATCACTCTCCGTCACACTACCTTGTGGACAGATTCCACCACCGTTTTGGAATGGCTGCAATCCGAATCCTGCCGCTTTAAGGTGTTTGTGGGCTTAAGAGTGGCAGAAATTCAAGAGCTCACAGACCTTCATTCCTGGCGTTATGTGGATTCTTCCAATAACCCTGCAGATGACATTACCCGAGGAAAAACTCTTTCTGACCTATCCCAGCATAATCGCTGGAGGAATGGACCTCCCTTCCTTAAGCAACCACATGACAGTTGGCCTATGTGGCCTAAACATACAGTCAAGCCAGACCCCACTGAACTCAGAGGTCTCACTTTTTGCTGCCTGACAACCATTGAAACTCGGAGTCAGCAACAACTGAATCTCACACAGGACTCATGGAAAGACCTAGTACAAGTCCGCTATGATAACCTCAACAAGCAGACCTCTGAGAGTTCACCAGCACCAACCTATGGGGATGCTGAGATCAGATTGCTTAAACAGTGTCAAGCGGAAAGTTTTCCAAGGGAGCAGAAGTCCTTGCAAACTGGCAAACCTCTTCCTCGGAACAGCAAGCTCAGAGCTCTTGCCCCTGAACTCGATAAGCTAACAGGCCTCATAAGAGTTGGTGGAAGGCTACGGAACTTTCAAGGGTCTCTTGAGATTCCTGTGCACCCTGTTGTGTTGGATCCTTCACACCCAGTCACTAAACTGCTTGTTAAGGACTTTGACGACCGTCTTCTCCATTCTGGCCCCGAGCGTGTCTTTGCTGAAATCCGTAGACACTACTGGATTCTCCGTGGGAGGCAGGCTGTAAAACGTCATCAATCATCCTGTCCCGCTTGCCAGCGATGGCGAGCGAAGCCTAAAGTCCCCCTTATGGCCGATCTTCCACCTGCCCGTCTTAGGCTATTAAGCCCTCCATTCCTTTCTACAGGAGTAGACTGCTTTGGGCCTTTCATGGTCAAAATCGGACGGCGTAGTGAAAAACGCTGGGGTGTCATATTCAAGTGCATGACGACCAAGGCAGTACACCTCGACCTCCTCAACTCTCTGGACTCTGATGCATTCCTCCTTGCTCTCAGGAGGTTTATATCCCGCCGAGGTAAACCTATGGACCTACATTCTGACAGGGGCACAAATTTCCGTGGGGCTGAAAGGGAGCTTCAAGAAGCATTTCATGCAATGGAACCCGAACTTCAACAGAAACTCAGTGACTATCAACTCACGTTCAAGTTCAATCCTCCAAACTCTCCTCATTTTGGCGGTATCTGGGAGAGAGAGATTCGATCAGTGAAGAATGCACTTCGAGTTGCAGTGGGTCACCAACCAGTGTCTGAGGACATACTTAATACTGTGCTGATAGAGGTGGAAGGAATCCTTAATTCAAAACCTTTGGGATACACCTCCTCAGATGTGGCTAACCTGGACCCAGTTACACCAAACATGCTGATCATGGGGCGGCGAGACTCCACCTTACCCCAAGTAACCTACGCTCCTGAGTCCATGGGGCGGCGCCGATGGCGCCAGAGTCAAATCCTGGCAGATCAGTTCTGGTCACAGTTCATTCGGGATTACCTCCCTACCTTGCAACCACGGAACAAATGGCTAACTGCGACAGATAACCTGGAGGAGGACACAGTAGTCCTTGTTATGGATCCTCAACTGCCCCGAGCCCAGTGGCTCATTGGAAAAGTAAAAAAGGCCCATCTCAGTCCGGACGGACGGGTCAGATCTGCGGACATCTTGATTCAGGACCGGACCTACACCAGACCAGTCGCACGGCTTATCCCGTTGCCCTCACTGCCACCTTGACAACTTTAAGGAACTCGGTTCTCAGTCACAGAAGCTGGGCTCCTGTGGGGGCGGCTGTTGTAAATTCTTTCATTGTCAAATGGCAGCCTCTGCCATGGACAGGATAACCTCATCAAAATCATTCCCCTGCCTGCTGGCCAATTACACACAGGTGGCCTCAATCCACTGAGGCCATTCATTCCCCTCCCCCTGATTGGCAACTGCAATCAGGTGTGTTGCTTCAAAGACTATATAAGGCCCACAGCAGAACCAGCAGAGCTCTCTGCTGCATCATCCAACCCTCTGGCCATGCGTCCCTGCGAATGTAAGCCTGTTATTTGACCTATGTTAATTTGCAACCCCTTGTTTTCAAGCCAGTTATTGACCACAGCTTGTAATTGTTCATTTGTTATTTAGTATTTAATTTATATTACTAATTTGAGTTATGTACTCTTTTGCACTGCAGAAACCATGGTTGAACTGATTCCGTCGTCCTCTCTCTTTAATTTGAGAATCTTAGGCGGTTGGCCCTGCCGGAACCCAAGAAAGTTTTATTAACTACTACTACTACTACTGCTACTTCTACTACTACTACTACTAATGCTCCTGCTGCTGCTACTACTACTACTGCTACTACTACCATTACTACTACCACTACTACTAATACTACTGCTACTACTACTGCTACTACTACTACTGCTACTTCTGCTGCTACTACTACTACTGCTACTACTACTACTGCTACTTCTACTACTACTAATGCTCCTGCTGCTGCTACTACTACTACTGCTACTACTGCTACTACTACCATTACTACTACCATTACTACTACCACTACTACTACTACTGCTACTTCTGCTACTGCTACTGCTACTACTACTACTACTACTACTGCTACTACTGCTACTACTAGTACTACTACTACTACTAGTACCACTACTACTACTACTACTATTGCTACTAGTACTACTACTAGTACTACTACTACTACTGCTACTACTAGTACTACTACTACTACTACTAGTACTACTACTACTAGTACTAGTAGTAGTAGTACTAGTACTACTAGTAGTACTACTAAGTAGTAGCAGTAGTAGTAGTACATGATTAACTCATGTGCAGTACTACTGCAACTTTTCACCCAAATACCACTTTCTGTGTAACGAGTTAATCATGTCATGTTCAAACTCAGTGTTCTAGTTGATGTATTACAGCGCTCATATTCATTGTTTTTTTTTGTTTTGGGTGTTTCAGTTCAGCTGTGAACTCTGCCAGTTCAGTTCCTTATTTTGACATCCTCTACGAGTCATCGACATTTCTAATAGTTGACACACAGGAACAGACTCCCAGCCCAGTCTCTCTACTCCTACAGAACAACCACAGTATTATTTATATTTAGTACACACTAGATAGTCTAATGGGATCCTCCTGCTGACCTCTGGTTCACCCACAAGTTTTGGAGGTTTGTCTCATTAGTCATCATCTCGCTCTCTCTCGCTCTCGCTCTCTCTCGCTCTCCCTCTACCTCTCTCTCTCTCTCTCTCTCTCTCTCTCGCTCTCTCTCTCTCGCTCTCGCTCTCCCTCTCTCTTGCTCTCTCTCGCTCTCGCTCTCCCTCTCTCTCGCTCTCCCTCCTTCTCTCGCTCTCTCTCTCTCTCTCTCGCTCTCTCTCCCTCTCCCTCTCTCCCTCTCTTTCTCTCTCTCTCTCTTCTCTAATATAACCCTCCTCCTTCGGTCTCCAGTCTTCAGTGCTGAGGCGAGTGGAGCCGAGTCAGTATCGGTGTGATGGAGTGCCGTGAGGCCGTTGTTTCCTACCTGAGCTGGGCTCTGATCCTCGGGGGCGGGGCCTTCCTGTTGCTGCAGACCCGGAGGACCACCAAGTACGGCCGCTACCTGCCAGCGCAGGCTCGCTGCTGTCCGGCCCGGCTGGGCTGGTTCCTGCAGGAGGTCCCAGCCTTCCTGCTGCCGCTGCTGCTGCTGCTCACCGGGGAGCCGAGGACCGGGGTCACCGGAGACAGCACCGGGAGGACGCTGCTGCTCTGCACCTTCATGTTGCACTACTTCCACAGGTCACCTCATCTTCCTCATCCTCATTTACAGAGCATCAACTAATGAAAGTGTACTACATGATGAGTATCAGTACTCCGATCCTCTTCTGCAGTAAAAGTACTAATACTTCACTGAAAACATGCCTACTACGGTCTGGGTATCATCGGATAATCCGTTATTCCTTTGGAATTCAGAAAGGAAAAAACTTTTTATTTTTTCGTTTCTGAATCAAAAAATGAAAAACGAACCCAAACCGGGCCGTTTGTTTGTTTTTGCGAATTCCTTTTCTCATTATTCGTTTTGAATTGAAGAACGGAAGTCACGTGGGTTTTTCGTTTTTTCGTTTTAAACCAAAAACGAAAAATGAAATCACGTGGTGCTCTGTTTGTTTTTTGTTTCCAAACGAAAAACGAAAAAAACAAATTAAAAAAACGATCTAATTTAGTTTCTTCAAGTTTCTTTCTGTCATTTTCTCTTTTGAATCGAAGAGCGGAGAACGGCAGTCACGTGACCCGGAAGTGAAGGCAAACATGTCAAAATAAAAGCCAAGAAGATAGTTTGGTCATTCTATAAAAGTGTAACATTATTTAAGAACAGGATCAAAGTAACAGTAGAAGATAAATAGAATAAATAAATACACAAATAAATACATACATAGATATTTTATTTTTTTTGTTCTTTTCATTAACACATGAATGTCTTTTATCCAAAGTGTGTGATAAATTACAGGGAGGGTCTCTACAGATGTTATACAACAGGGAGGGTCTCTACAGATGTTATACAACAGGGAGGGTCTCTACAGATGTTATAAAGAACTCTCACGTAATTGACACTTTTCTCTCTCACACCCTTACTATGGGCTGTTTCTTTATGTCGGCAGGTGAGAAGCACTATGTGGCTACTCCTTTCAACACACCTGACACTTCCACCTGATCCCTTCACTCCATTAGGAAGGCTGTAGCCGAGTAGTTCTACATCATG
This sequence comes from Sebastes fasciatus, assembly GCF_043250625.1. NCBI lineage: Eukaryota > Metazoa > Chordata > Actinopteri > Perciformes > Sebastidae > Sebastes > Sebastes fasciatus. The sequence goes on from NC_133797.1 coordinate 41,550,334, forward strand.
ATAATGCTGATTTTTCAACCAGTGACTATGACATTAATGCCAGCTAGACAGAATAAAGCTCTGTCTGTCATGACAATAGTACTGGACTGAAGGCCACTCCATCAAAATCATGGAAATTCACAATAATTAGGCTGGTGCTAAAAAAGCCGACGCAAGTAAGCCAAATGATCTTTGGCCTATCGCAATAACCTCCATATTGTGTAAAACCATGGAACGAGTTCTTGCCAGCCACCTGACCAGCACAGTGGCTACTAAGCTAGATCTGCTCCAGTTCGCTTAAATAAGAGCGACAGAGTCCCAGACGACGCTGTGCTGACTCTGCTTAACACAGTCACTAAACACCTGATGCATCCTAAAGGTTATGCCAGAGCTTTATTTGTGGATTTTAGCTCAGCTTTTAACTCAATGAAGACGCATATTCTCCTGAAAAGGCTCCTTGATCTCAACATCAACACAGGGTTAGTTGTGTGGATCAGAGGGTCTGTGTCAGGGAGAACATGTCAGACAGGCTGCCCACAAGGCTGTGTTCTTTCCCCTGTGCTATTCTCTCTTTTTACTAATGAATTTATGACCAATGAGAAACATTTTAGACTGTTTAAGTATGTGGATGACATGGCCTTAGTTGGCCTTTTACAGGAAACAGGCCCACTAGGTGAAGCTGCCTATCTGGCCCACGCTACAGCCCTTCAGACATGGTGTCACACTAACCAGCTAGAAATCAATGTGGCCGAGACGAAAGAATTAATCATGTGCTGCACAAAACAACATTTGATCACAGAGCCAGTTTCACTTGATGGCCAACATGTTGAAACTGTGGGACACTTTAAATACCTCGTTACAGTCCTGGACACCCAGGTGAGCTTCTCTGTAAATACAGAGTATATCTTCAAGAGATGCTCACAGCGACTTTATCTTCTAAGGAAACTTAGTGGCCTCGGTGTCAGCCAGCAGATTTTAGAATTAGTGTACAAAACTATTGTTGAGAGTGTTTTAACCTTTAACCTTCCTGCCTGGTACGGTCACCTACACTGTAGATAGAAGAATAAACTGTCTAGGATTGTGTCAATAGCAGGCAAAATAGGTGGTAAACCCCAAAAGCCCTTGACTCAACTTTTTACAGAAAGGACGAGGAAGAAGGCGAGGAGCATCCTGGCAGATAGCTCCCATCCTCTCTGCAGCCAGTCGGGAGGCGCTATAGAGCCCCTCTGGCAACTAAACATGTGTTTAAAAAGTCTTTCATCCCAAATGCCATCAATACTCTAAACTCAACACAGTGACTGAGCAGATCTGAGCCACAGACACTGACATGAACTGTTTTAATGTGTAACATAACCTGTCTCTGTGTTTTACTAACTGCTGTCTGGTTTTTAATGTCTGTTGTTTTCTGTGTTTTGTGAGCTGAAGACAAATTTCCAGCCTGGTGAACAATAAAGTTTGATTGTATTGTATTGATCAGATCATATTGAGGGGCCGTCAGCTTTACAATTTAGTTTGGAGGGAGATTCGCTATCAGTGAAGTCAGTGCATTTTATGAGTAGGCCTTCTGTGACGTTACCCACCACAGGGGTCAGAGGTCACCACTCCTCAATCCACAAGAAAAGAAACCAAAAAACCAATAGAAACTTTTATTAGCTTACAGGAAGAGCGACGCTGCTCTTCCTGATTTCAACATATTCATCATAACAAGCAACGTTTCAAACGCGAGCAGAATATAGCGGACACGTTTCCACAAACAAGACTCCAAAGCTCCAAAGACGAATCCGGTATGTTTAAACATTGTAATGAAATACTAAACAAAGAGGCATTCACGAGGACAGCTACGTATTCTCTTCCTGCTTTCAACAGCTGCCGTAACTACGACAACCACAGACTCATTCGGCTGAAAGTCGCCAGTTAACAGGGTCGCCTGATAAACCGTAACACCGGCTACCAAGAATGGAAGATTTGATATCGGTCTGTAGTTATTTACTATTGATGAGTCCAGATTGTTCTTTTTGAGAAGTGGTTTGATGACAGCAGTTTTCAGTGCCTGTTGGAAGACTCCTGAAACAAGAGATGCATTGACAACCTGTAAAAGCTCTGAGACCATACAACCTGTTGGCAGAATGTCAAGGCAGCATGAGGAGGATTTTAGATGTTGTATGATTTCCTCCAGGTATGTCTGATTTATTGGATAAAATTGTGTCATGTTATTTGCACCAGGTTTAAGGGGGCGCAGGGGAAACAAACATCCTGTACCTGATAAGGAGGAAGTGACTGCTTGTCTGATTTTGTGAATTTTTTCTATGAAAAAGGAAGCAAATTCATTGCAGGCCCTGGAGGATAAAAGTTCAGAGGCTACTGACACAGGAGGGTTTGTTAGCCTGTCGACAGTAGCAAACAGGGCACGTGCATTGTTGTTGTTTGTTGAAGGACCGCCTTGAACACATAACACCTAAATTTGCATCTTAACAGATCCTGTTAAAATTTGCATCTTAAAAGGATCTTAACAAGATTCAAAGTCATGTGCTTGAATAATGTTTTGTTACCCGCCAAGCATCTTCTCTGTGCAGGTGAGATATGACTGCAGGAAACCATCACTGCACACGCTGTTCACCAGGAAGTAGTTCCCGTCCCAGAGTGCTATCGATCTGAACATCTGTCTCTAAGAAAGAGAAGAGAGTTTCACTAAATCTGGATCTTTTCATTGTTAAAAAAATATCTCATCAAAGTTTTTGCTTTTGACCAAGATCCACTAAATATCCTGCTAGTCAGCTGCTTTCTTCCATATCAAGTAGCCGACGGTATAACTGAGCTGCACACACCAAACAATGGGTTCTTATTACAGGACACCAAGTGGTGTCTGTTTCCCTGCAGCATAGAACGTTTTATTTTGAAAGTGGTGTCTGTTTTCCTGCAGCATAGAAAGATTTATTTTGAAAGTGGTGCCCAGTGGTTGCATTTTGGGGGGGAAAAGTACCAGATGAAATGTGTAAAAACAAACAGGATGTGACTGTTCTGCAGGAGTTTTATCTACGTCTTACTGACCAGAGGACGACCTGTCCCGCTGAGCGTCGTCCTCTTCGCCGCCGTCTTCTGCTCGCTCAACGGCTTCCTGCAGGGACACCACCTGCTGCACTGCGCCCGGTTTGAAGACACCTGGCTGACGGACGCTCGCCTGGCTGCAGGTAGGTCATCACACAACATCCACCAGACTACAGGTTTAGTCAGTTTGGTTCTAAATACTACATTACCCATGAGCCTCTGCAACCGTTGGCATGGAGAAGAAGCCAGAATGTGAAACTGCCGAAGTTAAAGATCAAACGACAGTGTGAAGCCCTGTGATTGGATGTTTGCTAGTGAAATGCATCTTGGTAGTCGTAGTTTAACCTTCTTTTAAGGTTAGCACAGTTGTTCAGCTTCTGTTCTGATGATTCAGCGTTTCATGTCCAGCAGACAGTCAGCTGACTGTAGACTGGGAGCTGACCAGTACAGACTAGTAATCAACCTCCGGGTCTGAATAGTGAAGCCTTAAACCTGCATCCTCTCTAACAGCCAGCAGGGGGCGACTCCTCTGGTTGTGTAGAAGTCTCTGAGAAAATGAGCTTCTACTTCTCTCTTGATTTATTCCCTCAGTAAACATTGTAAACATGAGTTCATGGTCTCAATCGCTAGTTTCAAGTCTTCTTCAATACAGCATGATGTTCATTTAGTAAATGATGGTCCCATTTAGAGTCAGATAGACCATAAAGCAGGGGATGCTTTAGGGCGGGGCTACGTTGTGATTGACAGGTCGCTACAACTTTAACCCTTTCACTGTGTGCTTTCACTTCATCAAAGTTAATTATAACATTTTGGTCGCCTAAAAATGTCTTATTCAGCGTTCCGTTGTACTTAGCTCCACCCTCTCGTGTCACTTCTGGTTGCAAAAAGCCAAGATGGCGACGAACCGAAAACCAAGACGTCCAAAATCCAAGACGGACAAAAACCCCTCTATATCTTTACATAGACAACAGTTGATGATATATTAATACTCTGGATATCGAATAGAGAACCTTTAACCTCTTCCAGATGTGAGCAGTTTCTCTGTCTCTTCTGTCCTGGTTTGACCTCCTGACTCGAGACTGATGGCAGATGACGAGTGAGTGTTTGCGTGACTCCCTGAGGGAATGGAGTTTTTATGTACCATCACATGTGTGAACCAGATGGCTGTAACAGTCGGTGTCTGTGTCTGACCTTGTGCATAGAAGACCTGGTTAGTAACGTCCTAAAACAAAAGACAACAGAAAAATAAGTGTGCAAGAAATGTTGGATACATTTTTTTACTGTAGGTAATAAAATAAATAAATTACGGAACTGAGGGAGAACGGTGATATTCAGAGAAAAACTACAAACTACAAACTACAACGACTTATAGTAGGAAATTTACGAGAAAAAATATGTTTTTTTGTCACGGAACCACATGGCTTCACTTTGAAAGGATGGATGAACCTCATCTATATATACATCATATTATATTATATTATATTATAATTACAGTCTATTATATCATATTATATTACAGTATATTATGTTATATTATATTATAGTATATTATATTATATTATATTACAGTATATTATGTTATATTTTATTATTATATTATGTTATTTTATGTTATATTACAGTATATTATGTTATATTATATTACAGTACATTATTTTACAGTATATTATATTATATTATATTACAGTATATTATGTTATATTATATTACAGTACATTATGTTATATTATATTATATTACAGTACATTATTTTACAGTATATTATATTATATTATATTACAGTATATTATGTTATATTATATTATATTACAGTACATTATTTTACAGTATATTATATTATATTATATTACAGTATATTATGTTATATTATATTATATTACAGTACATTATTTTACAGTATATTATATTATATTATATTACAGTATATTATGTTATATTATATTACAGTACATTATGTTATATTATATTATATTACAGTATATTATATTATATTACATTATTATATTATGTTATATAATATTATATTACAGTATATTATGTTATATTCAATTCAATTCAATTCAAACTTTATTTCAGACACACAGGAGGGTCCATAGCAATAAAAGAAAAATAAATATATTATATAACAGTATATTATGTTATATTAAATTATATTACATTATATGACAGTATATTATGTTATATGATATTAATTATGAATTCTTCCTGTTTGTGTATTATGAAGGCGTTATTCTGTTCGTGGTCGGTATGATCATCAACATCCACAGTGACCACATCCTGCGCAACCTGAGAAGACCTGGAGAGACCGTCTACAGGATCCCCTACGGTACCACAGATCCACACTTGATCCTGATCCACACTAGATCCTGATCCACACTAGATCCTGACCCACACTAGATCCTGACCCACACTAGATCCTGATCCACACTAGATCCTGACCCACACTAGATCCTGATCCACACTAGATCCTGATCCACACTAGATCCTGACCCACACTAGATCCTGACCCACACTAGATCGTGATCCACACTTGATCCTGACCCAGACTAGATCCTGATCCACACTAGATCCTGATCCACACTAGATCCTGACCTACACTAAATCCTGATCCACACTAGATCGTGATCCACACTTGATCCTGATTCACACTTGATCCTGATCCACACTAGATCCTGATCCACACTAGATCCAATTGATCTTTGCAGCTGGAGGTCCATTTCCTTTAGTTGTGAACCCTCTGATGAGCTTGTGAAGGAATTCTCCCTTAGAGAATCGTCACCTTCATGCGTGTTGGTTTATCTTCTAGGCAGCTGCAAGCTCAGAGTTAAAATCATAAAAGATTACAAATTAGGTTACATTAGTATCAATTTATTCCGCAGATATATTCATCAAAGTTGCACAGAGTTATTAACAGAAGTTCTGGATTCATCAATGTGTCCCTGATACCATGTAATACAGTGTTCAGTTCGCAGTGAATGAACCCCGAGCTCTGCTATACATTTACTTTTATACACATTAGCAGGCGAACCCTGGGGGAGGGGTCAGGCTTTCTGCAGACCCAGTACTTTTCCATCCTATGTCACAATACATTTACAGGCCCACTCAACATTTCATCACGAGATCATTTATGTGATCATTCTTGCCTCGTCTTACATCAGTCACTTATCTGTAGACAGTCTAAGCCTAGTAGTTAACACCAAACTCGCTAAACTCCCAACATAATTAAGTTTGTTACACAACAACAGTTTTATCATGATATATTTCCAACACTTGCTGTAGTGGACTCCTTCATCGGGGTGTATTTTGTTGACTCATAAAGTAACAGAACTCTCCATCGACAGCAGCAGCTTCCACTTTTGATACCTGGATCTTTATTTTTCTCTCAGGGGGAATGTTTGAGTTTGTGTCTGGCGCCAACTTCTTCGGGGAGATCGTGGAGTGGTGTGGTTATGCGTTAGCCGCCTGGTCTTTACCCACCACCGCCTTTGCTTTCTTCACCGTGTGCTCCATCGGGCCCCGAGCCTACCACCACCACAGGTACGCTACCAGTCCAGCAGGTGTGTCATGAGACAATGAATGTCCCCCTTAAAACATAAAATGTCCAAGTTGTCCCATTAAATCATGAGCAGGATCAAAGGTGTTGACGTCACGTTACTCAGACTACCACAATAAAAGCGGTAACTTCCTTCTACCTCCACATAGAACTCAGATGAAGAAATGCAATACATAGATGAATTCATCCTATTTGTATAACTACTTATAGCTGCTGTGCATCTCTCTCTATCTCTCTCAACCCAACCGGTCGAGACCACCCAGAGCCGGGTTCTGGTTCTGCCCGAGGTTTCTGCCTGTTAGAGGGGGATTTTCTTGCCACTGTTGTACCTTGTTCATGCTCATGGCTGACCTCTCGTTGGGTCTCTAGATTATAGAGTATAGTCTAGACCTGCTCTCTATGACAGGTGTCTCGAGATAAATTCTGTTATGATTTGACGCTATATAATAATAAATTGAATTCATTAAATATCGCTCTCCTCAAAGCCACCAGATTCCATTCACAAAGACAGTAATTTTCCCTCTCAGAACACGAGAGTTGCTGGTCTACCGCTGCATCCATCGGTTAGTTAGTTTGTGTTATTGTGTGACTTTCTGATCTGAACTAACGTGGCGTCCACAGCAGCACATCGCTTAGCTTCCTGACGGTACTCCTGTCTGCTTCTCCACACTGGGAGCACGCCGACCGCCATCTAAGTTACTGTATTAATACACTGACTATAAGGATGTATATTTATATATCTCTATATATATATATACTGTATTAATACACTGACTATAAGGATGTATGTATATATATATATATATATACTGTTTTAATACACTGACTATAAGGATGTATGTATATATATATATATATATATATATATATATATATACTGTTTTAATACACTGACTATAAGGATGTAGCTTCATCTGGTTCTTTGACGTTGACTTCAAGTAAAATATGAATTAAAATATTTGTCACACCCGCTACTGTTCTTGCTGGAAGTATCACCTGAATGCCTGTTTACTACAGATCAGTGCTATGTACTGCATATCTTATTGATGGTTGGAAGAAAAATGATCACTATTAACTGGATGAAGACTAACCCTCCCACAATTGCTCAATGGTTACAAAAAGTCAAACAGGTGTACATGATGGAATACATGACTGCCCAGGTACAACTGAAATTGCCTATTTTTAAAAGGAGATGGATGTTAGCTATAGAATACCTTAGTTAGGACTTCTGCACTTAACTGTCTTGATGTATAGTTTTTGTAGGTATGTATGTGGGTGGATGTGGGTGCACTCCATCCAAATGCGGCGTTACTTTGTTGTACTACAGGTGAGGCCCAGTCTCAAGGTGGTTTTGTTTTGTAATGATAAATTGCCTGTTAACTTGTATTATTGGCAATAAAGTTCAAAAAAATATATACATATATATTTGTCACAGTTGAACCTGCTGAAATAAACATTTTACTTTATTAGGAATTCTCTTTTGTTTAGTGTAATGAAAGGCAGTTGCAGTATGTGTGTGAAATATCATAACTAATACCACGTCTCATCTCATTGTAGTGTTGTTGTTGATGTGTAGCCCCTCAGTGGTTTGAACAGTATTGGTTGTGTGTTGCAGAGACTACCAGAAGAGGTTTGAGGACTACCCTCGCTCCAGGACCGCTCTCATCCCTCTCATCCTGTAACCATGACGACGGCCAATCATCTCCAGATGTTTCCCTCTGCAGCTTCTGGACATTAAAACACTGCCAAGTGTAAGGAGATGATTAATTCCTCAAAAAGACGTTACCTCACCCCCCCAGTGGTGGAAAGTAACTAAGTATATTCACTCAAGTACTGAAGTATATACAGTATATAATAATGAATGATGATGTATTATTATAGCTTAAACTATCAGCAGTATGTATAAAGTCATTAAAATGAGCTCCACCTTTACCAGTTGCAACATTGAAGTGATGAACACATTAATGCATCAGTAATATAATGTAAATTATTCTGCAGAATGAGTGCTTTTACTTTTGGTACTTCAAGTATATTTTGATGCTACTTTTGTACTTTGACTTGAAAATAAAATATCAAATTATGATTATTTTTGACTGATATTTTAATTGCAATATGATTTGTGATATTAGAGGGAATGATAATTTTTACATCATTATTCTAACTTTCATTAGAAAACATATTCCAATGATTATGGTGTGATTGTTGGGATATGTACCAAACAAACATGTTTTATTAAGTCTATTATTAACACAATATCAGGGACCAATTGTTTATTTATATTATAATAAATACAGTATTTATGAAAATAAAAATCTTAATTTTTGTCTAATTACCCTTGTGATGAGGGTCAATTAGTGAATGCAGAATATACAGATCACCTGTCTGAGTGAATGCGTGTTTATTATTTGAATGAGACCAAAGTTTTCACGGAATACTTGAATATTAAGAGAAACACATAAAAACTAATTAATTACATCGACGTCCGTGCTTTTATTTTGAAGTACGTCTGCACAAACTGGAAACATGCGCGTCGTTGGGGTTACGTCACTTGTACGTAACCGTTGAACAGTATCGACGTGCTGCTGGAAGGGAGGGATGACGCCAGAGGCGGTTGGCAACACTGGGCTGTGACTGGACAGGAGATGGCAGAGGGAAGTGACGGATCAGGAAGCGAGTTAGGCGAGATGGAATTAGGTGGCGGGAGCTACGGAGAGTGGGATATAGCTCGGAAAAAGAAACGTAAAAAGAATCCAAATAATAAATCGGATGATAGTGATTCAGTTGGCAGAGAAGCTGTAACAGAGAGGAGGAGAGATGATTATAAGGTAATCATTAAACTGGCGCAAGAAGGGGCTTCTTTTGGAGAGTGGAATCCAATACAACTTACCAGATCAATATGTAAAGAAATCGGAGAAATAAAAAGTGCTAAAGTGTTGAGAAACGGATCACTGTTAATTATGTGCAAGGATGGAGGACAACAAGGGCGAGCAATCAGGATGAACAAAATAAATGGCAAAAAAGTACAATGTACAACTGCCTAATCAGGTGACGTGATCAAGATGGCGGAGTAGTTCTCCCGCTGCCCAAACTCCCCAAACTTTTCTGCTATAAAACCTTTGATCAGACCTCGTTTTAGTCAGTCAAACTTGCAAACAAGCAGATTAATATCTGCCTGCCTCGCCTATTATAATGCCGACGCGACTCTGCAATTCCAAGCCCAAAGAGACAGCTGACAAACAACAAACAATGGATGACGATGAGACCGCCGCCGCAGGCCGGCTGACAGTGGCCTATCTGGAAGCTACTTTGGAAAAGTTCTTCAATCAGGCTGAGAAAAACTCCAAAGGAAGATTCGAACGTCTAGAAACTCAACTGGGAACCATACAAGAGACACTCTCCAAACATGCTGAGGATATCAAGGCCCAGCGTACAATCACTGCAACGCTGCAGACACGGGTCAAGAACGCTGAAGACACCACATCGCAACACAGCCAAATACTGAACCAGCTTGAGAACAAATTCGAAGCTCTGGAGGACAGAAGCAGACGAGACAATCTGCGCCTCATCTTCCTGAAAGAGGGAGAGGAGAAGGGAAACGCACTGGCTTACCTGATGTCCAACATCCACAAGTGGTTCCCGCGGCTCACCGACAATCCACCGGAGCTAATGCGGGCTCATCGCATCGGACCGCCGCGTCCCTCATCGGCTGCTCCAAGAGTCATGATAGTGAAATGTCTGCGCTTCACAGACAGAGATCGCATCCTGAACGAGTCGAGGAGAACACCTGTGGAAGTCGCCGGCCACACTGTTCGATTCGCACCGGACTACAGTGACTGCACTGCCAGGCGGAGACGTCCCTGCTATCCGCTCATGAACCGGGCTCGCGGTCTGGGCTACGAGGCTTTCCTGCTGTACCCCGCCGTCATCAAACTGGTCCACGGCGCTGAGCAACATCTTTTCAACGAACCGGCAGAGGCAGAGACGTTCCTCAATTCCCTCGAACCCACGAAGAATAGTTCGTAACCGGTAAGACTCAAAATCTGAGCGCTCCACATCAACTCTACGCCACCACTGTACCATGCTGGTGTGTTTACCTCCGCGTCAAGTGACGAGTGACGTTGCATGACGGAGATGACGTTGTATGACTCTCGAACTCATACTGCAAGACTTTCCTGCAAACACTTAAAACTCTGCCATCTCTGCTATTTGGTTAATTATTTTCTAATGGGGAAAATGATATCAATTTATGTTGGATGTTTGATATTCAGTATTTAGGTTTTTCTTGATTCATGCCAGACTTTATCTGAGTATAAATATTAATAGCAAAATATTTCTGTTTGAAGATGGGCAATTTTGTCCCTGTTTGTTTTTGTTAAGCTATATTCCACTCAGATAAGGGATCAGCTTAAGGGGAGGGGGTAAGGTGGGTTCTTTAGCCCCTATATTTCCAGACTGTCTTTTTCACAGTCACAATTATTTTTGGGGTGGGTGGGTAGGGGTTCTGTTTTTTGTAGGGACACTTCTCTTTTCTCAGAGGAGTACAGGGTTGGGAACAAGAGGAGACCGGGGCACGGTAGACGTGAATATGGGACTGGACCTGATGAAACAACCTTATTTATCTTTATTAAACAGCTGTATTTTCTTTATTGAGCATACTTTGGTAGCACTGCTGTTCTCTTTACATATTCATGACTAACATTACACTACTATCTTGGAATGGGCGAGGCTTAAATATCCCTCAAAAAAGAATAAGCATTATGGATTTATTAAAAAGGAAAAAAATAGAGGTGGCCTTTTTACAAGAAACACACTTATTGGAAAAAGATGTTGCCAGAATGCAGAATAGATTCTACCATGTTATTGCATCTTCTTCAAACACAGAAAAGAATAGAGGTGTAATAATCCTCGCCAAACGCACCTTTCAATATACAGATCTGGGATCTGGGAGAGATACTGAAGGGAGAGTTGCTTATATAAAAACATTAATTAATGGGTTCAAAATAGCATTTATTTCTGTATATGCACCGAATGTATTTGATGCTGAGTTCTACAAATACTTAACTAATACAATACTCGAATTATCAGAATTTTCTCTAATAATAGGGGGTGACTTTAATGCAGTTTGGCTACACTCTTTGGACAGAACTGGGATTACTGAGTCAAGAGAACAACGTCTGGCATCTAGTGCATTAAGGAAATGGGCTATAGATTATTCGGTTGTAGATGCTTGGCGAATGTCACACCCCTCAGTGAGAGAATTTACCTGTTTTTCTTCACGACATCAATCCTTTTCCCGTATTGACTACATTTTTGTCTCTACACAGCTGTATGATAAGATTTCAGATCTTGAATTACTTCCCATGTCTCTCTCAGATCACAGAGCGGTGACAGGTAGAATAACCATTCTTTCTGTCCCAAAACGTGCAGCACGTTGGCGTTTTAACTCCACTCTACTGCAGAATGAAATCTTCCAAAATGAAATGAAAGAACATTTAGATGAATTTATTGCAATTAATAAACCGTCAGTGAATGATCCTGGTATTCTGTGGGAGGCATTGAAGGGATGCATCAGGGATAAAACAATTGGGTTTGCTTCCAATCTAAACAAATCTAGACTGCAGCATATTCAGAAATTAGAAAAAGACATCTCTGAAGTAGAAAATATGATGACCTTGAATGTTACACCAGAGTTGGTACGTAAGAGGGAGCTACTCCGTAAAGACCTCAATCATTTACTTACACATAGAGCAGACTTCCTCATGCATAGAACAAGACAAAATTATTATTTAAACGGTGCACAACCAAGTCACTTACTGGCACTAAAACTTAAAACCAGCGAAAGACTAGCAAATATAACTTCTATTAAATCTGCCACTGGTAAATTGTGTACAGACCCAATAGAAATCAATGATAACTTTAAGGCCTTCTACTCATCTCTATATACATCAGAGATAAATTACGACAGTCGATCCTGCGCTAGCTTTTTAAACCCACTGCAGCTTCCGCAGTTTTCTCAGGAGGATCGTGTTGTTCTTGATGCCCCTTTATCTTTACCTGAACTCCATAAAGCTCTCCTGTCAATGAATAAAGGCAAGTCACCAGGCTTAGACGGGTTACCTCCAGAATTCTATTTAGCCTTCTGGCCCCAAGTAGGACCTCTCTTATGGGATATGATTCTTTCTGCAATTTCTAAGGGTTCATTTTGCAAAAATAATAACATAGCCATTATCTCTTTACTTTTAAAAAAAGGCAAGGATCCACAGGATTGCTCAAATTATCGACCACTATCACTACTGAATACTGATATCAAGCTATATGCCAAAGCACTAGCCTCTCGATTGGAACCGCATATGAATTATCTCATTCATGAGGATCAGACAGGCTTTATCAAAAACCGCCTTGCCTCAGACAATCTACGCCGTCTTCTTCATATCATTGAGTTTTCTAATAACACTGACTGTTCAACAGCTATCCTTTCTCTCGATGCGGAGAAGGCTTTTGATCGCCTTGAGTGGCATTTTCTATGGTCAGTGCTACGCCGCATGGGCTTTGGTAATCATTTTATTACTATGATTCAAGTTCTTTACTCAAATCCCACTGCTATGGTATTGACGGGGAACATCTTTTCTAAACAATTCCTTGTATCTCGTAGCTCCCGCCAGGGCTGCCCTCTTTCTCCTTTGTTATTTGCCCTCTCTCTGGAACCTGTGGCCCAGGCTGTCCGACAATCAGTTAGCCATGAACCTATCAATATGCATAAAACCAAGCACTTTATTTCCCTATATGCCGATGATATATTACTATTTATTCAGGATGTCTCTCGGTCTCTTACCCATCTGCTAAATATATTCAATAGTTTTAGCCAGATCTCGGGATATAAAGTTAACTGGGCTAAATCTGCTTTACTCCCACTCAATGCTTCAGCAAGACAGTTGACCTCTATATCCAATATTCCGGTGGTTCAGAACATCAAATACTTAGGAGTGTCAATCTTCCCTTCAATTGCAAACATTATAAAAAACAACTACAACGTACTGGTGACAGAGATTGAAGCAGATTTACAAAGATGGAAAACCCTCCCATTATCATTCCATTCTCGCATCTCCACTATTAAAATGAATGTCCTCCCAAGAAGCAACTTTCTCAGCTCAATGGTACCTTTACAACCACCTAAAGACCACTGGAAAAAAATTAATTCTTTAATGTTGAGGTTTATATGGGGGAATAAAAAGTCAAGACTGAAACTATTAACTCTCCAAAGGCCAAAAGATGAAGGGGGCCTCGGTGTACCTAACTTCCAGTGGTATCATTGGTCGTTCGTACTGCATCCTGTCTCCAAATGGTTAAATCCTGCTTCTCGGGTGTCTTGGAGGCCAATGGAAGAGAACATGGTGCACCCTCACAGGTTACAAGACCTGATATACTCCAACATTCCACTCAAACAATCAAAAGAGAAATTTGGCTCAATTACAACCGAAGTAATCTCTACCTGGCGTCTTGCCGAAAAGCACTGTAAAATTTTGTCTAACTGGTATCTTCACTCTCCCATTTTTAATAATGTTGACCTCCGTTTGGGTAGCCAACCAATTTCGTTTTCTCAATGGAGCAGTAAAGGGGTGCACACTTTTGGTGACATCTATGGTCCTCAGGGCCTACAAGCATTCCAAGACATCCAGAAACATTTTAATTTACCTGGTTCATCATTCTTTTTCTATCTTCAACTCCGCACAGCGATGCACACTTATGGTGTGCCTTGGAACATATCTCTTCCCATACATGCATTTCACACAGCTCTTACCAGCCCTAGTGGACTGGTCTCGAAAATATACTCTATCTTACATAAGGCCTCCTGTAAGCCACTAACTATTGACAGACTGTGGAAGACGGACCTCTCTCCAAATAACTCCAACCTAAATTGGAAACTAATCTGGCAGAACATCCAACTATCTTCCAGGAACCCCAACCATCAAGTTATACATTTCAATTTCATACACAGAACATATTTCACCCCCCACATATTGCATAAATTTAAAGCTTTACCATCACCAAACTGCACCTTATGCAATCAAAATGCATTAGGTACTTTTTTCCATATGGTTTGGGGGTGTCCAAGGGTTGCAGAGTTCTGGAAAAAGGTTGCAGAGATGCTATCAAACATATTGTCAAATACAATTCCTTATTCACCTGAAGTCCTGTTACTTAATGACAGCTCCAACCTGGAACTCTGTGTTAAGCAGAGACGTCTCTGGTTAGCTGGCCTTACAGCTGCAAAACGACTAATAGCTTGCAGATGGAAAGCTCCACATTCTGTCAATATACAAAGATGGCTTCTTAACTTCTTAGATATAGCAGGTATGGAACACTGGGCTGCCAACATGCATTTGGCAAAAAGGGAAAATATATCACATTGGAAACAAGCAATCACTACAATTAAATCCTTCATATAATTGTTCTCCGTGTCCCAAAGGTCTAGGGTGGGTGGGATGGGAGGGAACCAAAAGGGAGGGATTCGGGGGTGGGGGGAGGGGGGCGCAGAAGTTTTTATTTAAATGACTTTTTGTTGTTGTTTGTTGTTATTTTCCTTCTTCCTGTTTGTTTGTTTTTTCATTTTTTTTTTCATTTTCTTTTTTCTGTAGCTGCTTGCCAATTCTGTATTGATTAGTACATGGACATTTTTGATTATATATATATATTGTTTTACTCTATTGGTGATCTATCAATTTGTAACCCCACCCTATATAATTTTGCTTAAATACCAATAAAAAATTGATCACAAAAAAAAAAAAGTACAATGTTCCCTAGCTGGTGACAAAAAACTAGTCAAGGGAGTCATCTCAGGGATCCCAGTAAATATACCAGATGACGATGTTAAAGCAAACATAACTAATGCAAAAGTAAGTGAAGTCAAACGCATGAAATCAAACAGAAATGGCATTAAAAGTGACAGTCTCTCAGTCCTGATCACTTTTGAGGAGGAAAAACTTCCCGAAAAAATCTTCATTGGATACATGTGCTATGATGTCAGGCTGTATATTCCCCCACCACTCAGATGCTTTAAGTGTCAACGATTTGGACATGTGGCGGCTGTGTGTAAAGGACACCAAAGGTGTGGAAGATGTGGTGGAGAACACGAGTATGGAAAATGTGCCCAGGGAGCAAAGCTGAAATGCTGCAATTGCGGTGGAGAACATAGCTCAGCGTACGGTGGATGTGAGGTTAGCAAAAGAGCGGCAGAGGTGCAGAGAGTCAAGGTGTATCAGGGAATCAGCTATGCAGAGGCAGCAAAGAAGGTTTCAGGAGGAATAAAGGTGACAAAGCAAAATAACACTGTGAATGAAGATGTTGTAAAATGTGCAGGATGCGATAAGTTGAAGGAGGAAACTGCTAGTCAGAAAAAGTGACTTTGTGCTCTTTATGGCAGAAATAATCAACTGTTCGGCACAGTCAAAAAGTCGCAATGAAAGGATTAAAATAATTGTAAGATCAGCTGAGAAGTACCTTGAAGTAAAGGGTTACAATGGGAAACAGTTAGAGACACTCTGAATGAAGATACACAATCCGCACAAACATGGGCTGGATCCTCTTAATGGTGCTAATTCTGCTACAATGGAATGCAAGAAGCTTAATAGCAAATGGACAGGAGTTTAAGAAGTACATTGATAAATTACAAAATAAACCGAATGTAATATGTGTACAAGAGACATGGTTGAAACCACAGTGGGATTTTGTTGTAAAGGGATATTCTGTAGTTAGAAGAGATAGGGAATCTGGTAATGGTGGAGGAGTTGCAACATTCATACAGAATGAAATGAGTTACAAGATAATGCATGTAAACACTGAGCATGAATCAATCGTTGTTAAGGTGTGCACTGACAGAGGTGATATAGATATAATTAACTTTTATAATCCATGCGGGAAATTAAGTCAAGGTATATTAGAGGATGTAGGGGGATCATTGCAAAACAATGTAATATGGTGTGGGGATTTTAATTCACATAATTCATTGTGGGGGAGCAATAGCACAGATGCTAATGGTGTAGTTGTAGAAGAATTTATAGATGATCACTGTTTGGTGTGTATTAATAATGGGGAGGGAACACGGTATAATTGCACTCAAAACACAGAAGCAGCACTTGACCTAACATTTGTAAATAGTACTTTAGCAGGTGTAAGCACATGGAAAGTAATAAAGCATACTACAATGGGCAGCGATCACTACCCCGTACTGACTAAAGTTGGTGTAAAAATTTATTTTGATAAGGGAAAGAAAATTCCTAGATGGAAGTTGGAAAATGCTAACTGGGCTGCTTACCAAGAGATAAGTGCAGCGAGATGTGAGGGAATTAAAGAAGACTATCAAATGGATGTAAACATATTTAATGGTGAACTAGTTAATGAAATAATTCAGTCTGCTGAGGAAACAATCCCAAAGAGTACAGGAACTAAACGTATTAAGAATGTACCTTGGTGGAATAGCGAATGTAGCAAAGCCATAAAAAACAGAAATAAAGCATTTAGGGAACTCAAAAAACTTCATTCACAGGATGCTTTGAT
This sequence comes from Sebastes fasciatus, assembly GCF_043250625.1. Classification (NCBI taxonomy): domain Eukaryota; kingdom Metazoa; phylum Chordata; class Actinopteri; order Perciformes; family Sebastidae; genus Sebastes; species Sebastes fasciatus. The sequence goes on from NC_133797.1 coordinate 41,567,465, forward strand.
CCAGTATAAAAGGGCACAGGCAATAGTAAGGAAAACAATAAGAACCCAAAAACGCACATTTTGGAGGCAATATTGTAGCAGTATAGGAAGAGAAGTAAAGCTTTCAGATGTCTGGGGCATGATCAGGAGAATGGGAGGGATCAGAAGGAGTTCTAAGTTACCAGTGATGAATAATGGGGATAAAATGGCTGTCAGCAACCTAGAAAAGGCTGAACTTCTGGCGCAAACATTCAGGAAAGTTCACAGCTCCGACAACCTAACAGATGAGGCCAGGCGCTGTAGAAATAGAGTTTTATTGGAGAAATCTAAAATATTAGAGAAAAAAGAGACATCAGAAGATCCAATAGACCTGCCTTTTAGTATGTTTGAATTGAGAAGAGCAATAACTTGTGCACGTCAGACCACACCTGGTAAAGATGGCGTATGCTATAAAATGTTAGAGAACATGGCAGATAACACTCTGGTCACTGTGTTAAGACTGGATAACAGAGTTTGGGAAACTGGACAACTTCCTTCAGTGTGGAAACAAGCCGTAATAGTGCCTATTCTAAAACCAGGGAAAGACCCATCAGATCCATATAGTTACAGACCTATTGCCCTAACCTCTCATTTATGTAAAATTATGGAGCGAATGGTTACAGAGAGATTAACATATTTCCTGGAAAGTAAAGCTCTTTTATCTCCACATCAAAGTGGGTTCCGTAGGGGTCGCAATACTATGGACTCTGTCTTATGCTTAGAGTCAGACATCAGGAAAGCACAGACCAACAAAGAAGTAGTATTAGCTATCTTCTTTGATGTGGCAAAAGCATATGATATGCTCTGGAAAGAAGGGTTACTCATTAAATTGAATTCATTGGGAATTGGTGGTAGAGCATATAATTGGGTGAAGGACTTTTTATTTGACAGGAAAATACAGGTAAGAGTAGATGCAGAATATTCAAATGTATATACAGTAGATAATGGAACTCCACAAGGTAGTGTATGTAGTCCGTTATTATTCAATATAATGATCAATGATATATTTTCTCAGGTTGAGCAAAATATAGGAAAGTCTATGTACGCGGATGACGGAGCTCTTTGGATAAGAGGCCGCAATGTATCATTTGTTAATAAGAAAATGCAAGCTGCAATAGCTGAGGTGGAGAAATGGGCAAACAAATGGGGATTCAAGTTATCAGTAGCAAAAACACAAGTTATTTGTTTCTTAAAACGGCGTAAAATCGCACCCATTTCCCTAAAACTGTATGATCAACCTCTGGAGCAAGTCAAAGCTGTTCGATTTCTGGGGATTTGGTTTGATGAAAAGCTCACATGGAACATTCATTTAGATAAAATCAGGAGCAAATGTAAAAAAGTCATCAATATACTGCGTTGTTTGACAGGACAGGAGTGGGGAGCAAGTAGAGCATCTTTACAACATATATACTGGGCTCTCATGAGATCTGTCCTTGACTATGGGTGTGTAGCTTACATGTCAGCAGCAGAATCAAACCTCAAGAAATTAGATGTACTGCAAGCTCAGGCTTTGAGAATCATTAGTGGATCATTCAGAACATCTCCGGTATCAGCAATGCAAGTGGAAGTGGGAGAAATGCCCCTACGGATTAGAAGAATAAAATTAATGCTGGCATACTGGGTTAATCTTCAGGGGCATTATGAAACTCACCCTACCAAAAGTGTTTTGATAGACTGCTGGGAACATAATGAAACAAACTTCATAAGCTTTGGGTGGGTAGGTGATGCAAAGGCAGAAAACATAGGGTTATGTCAATTCCAATATTGCTCTACAGTTTCAGTTTCCTCCATTCCTCCCTGGTTATTCCCATTACCAAATGTTGACCTCAATATACAGCAGGAATTGAAGGAGAAGTCAAAGAAAATTCCAGCATGGCGCATAGTCCAGAATTATTTGGATCAGCACTTCACAGACTCCGTGTTCTTATTTACAGACGGTTCCAAAGATCCTGAGACAGGGTGTGCAGGTGCAGCAGTTTATATCCCGGTGAGTGAGACATACATCAAGAAACGAGTATCAAATTATGTGTCAGTATATACTACAGAAATATTGGCAATATTATTGGCCCTGCAGTGGATAGAGGAGAGGGAAATAAAAAACACCGTTATTGCATCTGACAGTTTTTCAGCACTCACAAGCATAGGATCTGGTAGATCATCAGTCAGAACGGATTTAATTAATGAAATATTTCTCATTATGTATAGGATGGAAATAAAAGGCACAGGTACACGATTCATATGGGTTCCTGCTCATGTTGGTGTGGAAGGAAATGAGCAGGTAGACATTCTGGCCAAACAAACACTAAGAATTAAGAATATAGAATTACAAATTCCATTAAGTAAAGCTGAGGCTAAACCATTCATCAAGAACTATGCACAAAAAGTATGACAGGAGTATTGGGATGAGCAGGAAACTGGAAGGCATATGTACAATATACAGAAACATGTTGGAGCAGGGAGAAAGGTGGGCTGGAAAAGAAGGGAAGAAAATATCATCAATCGGCTGAGAATCGGACATACAGGTCTTAATCAAACATTATATCGAATAGGCAAGCACCCAACTGGGAAATGTACACACTGTAACCATCCAGAAACTGTTGAACACGTACTGATACACTGCAGTAATTACACTATCCAGAGGAATCACCTTTTTCAGACACTAAGGAAGGCAAAACATCACGACTTTTCAGTGTCAGGTCTATTGGGGAATAAAGCAGATAATATATACAGTGAAATTATTCAGTTTTTGAGAAAAACTGATTTAGTTAAAAGAATCTAGAGTTTTCATTATCATTTTTTTAAATTTTTTTTATTTATTTAATTTTGTTTTTTTAGTTCTATTTTGTTTCTGCACAATCTTCTGTTCCACTCCAGTCCAGATGGTGGCGGTACTGCACCTCTAAGATGGTTTGCCAACCGCCAATAAACACCAAAGAAGAAGAAGAAGAAGACGTGCGGCTGCGTAATCTGCGTCGCTACGTCACACATTTTACGTTAATATCCACAACAAACATGGCGGACGGTGAGTTGATTGTTGATTATTGATCAGGTTTTGATCAGGTTATCACCGGTTTGTATTGATTGTTTGTTTCTTTGCTGCGTGTTTCCGGTTCGATTTGATGATTCGGTGACTCAGTTTGAACAACAGAGCTTCATTTTACCGGTTAGTCCCGGACAGAGCGCGTTCATCTGATGCTAAGCTAACAAGCTAACGCAGCTTCAGCAGCTCAGCTCAATGAACGAAGACTTTCTGTTCAGTCTGATGCTCTCTGCAGACTCTGCTTCTGTTCAGTCTGATGCTCTCCGGAGACTCTGCTTCTGTTTCAGTCTGATGCTCTCTGCAGACTCTGCTTCTGTTCAGTCTGATGCTCTCCGGATGGCTTTACATCAGTAGACTCTGCTTCTGTTTCAGTCTGACGCTCTCTGCAGACTCTGCTTCTCTTCAGTCTGATGCTCTCTGCAGACTCTGCTTCTGTTCAGTCTGATGCTCTCTGCAGACTCTGCTTCTCTTCAGTCTGATGCTCTCTGCAGACTCTGCTTCTCTTCAGTCTGATGCTCTGTGCAGACTCTGCTTCTCTTCAGTCTGATGCTCTCTGCAGACTCTGCTTCTCTTCAGTCTGATGCTCTGTGCAGACTCTGCTTCTCTTCAGTCTGATGCTCTCCGGATGGCTCTACATCAGTATCAACCTCATTATCATTAGCATTAGTAGTTGTATTAGAGAGCAGTAAAGACTGAATCGACTGGATCTATGGGAGGTTTGGTGGTTTAGTCTCGTTCTCTGTTGGAAGAAGACACAAACTGGAATAAACAAACTTATTAGTCACATTTTAGAACAAACATCAGCATTATTATGCAATATATTCAAAACAGGATTTACTTTAACAGACATAACATCCCCCACACACACCTGTTCTCACTTAAAGGGACTGTTTGTAAGATTAACAGTAGAGCAACGATCACCTTTAAAAGTTTGACTGAAAGTTTAAACAACAAACGGACGGTTCATTTAGTAGCTCTGATTTCAGACTGAAGAGAACTAAAAACGGTCTGGTTTGTCTTTCAGATCACACAGACGCAGATCAGTCCATGGAGGGACACACTCCTGTGAGTACTACACACTACTACACACTACTACACAGTACTACACACTACTACACAGTACTACACACTACTACGCACTACTACGCAGTACTACACACTACTACACACTACTACACACTACTACGCAGTACTACACACTACTACGCAGTACTACACACTACTACGCAGTACTACACACTACTACACACTACTACGCAGTACTACACACTACTACACACTACTACGCAGTACTACACACTACTACACACTACTACGCAGTACTACGCAGTACTACACACTACTACACAGTACTACACACTACTACGCAGTACTACACACTACTACACACTACTACGCAGTACTACACACTACTACACACTACTACGCAGTACTACACACTACTACACACTACTACACACTACTACACAGTACTACACACTACTACACACTACTACGCAGTACTACACACTACTACACACTACTACGCAGTACTACGCAGTACTACACACTACTACTACGCAGTACTACACACTACTACGCAGTACTACACACTACTACACACTACTACGCAGTACTACACACTACTACACACTACTACGCAGTACTACACACTACTACACACTACTACGCAGTACTACGCAGTACTACGCAGTACTACACACTACTACACACTACTACGCAGTACTACACACTACTACGCAGTACTACACACTACTACACACTACTACACACTACTACGCAGTACTACACACTACTACGCAGTACTACACACTACTACGCAGTACTACGCAGTACTACACACTACTACGCAGTACTACACACTACTACGCAGTACTACACACTACTACTATGCAGTACTACGCAGTACTACACACTACTACTATGCAGTACTACACACTACTACGCAGTACTACACACTACTACACACTACTACACACTACTACGCAGTACTACACACTACTACGCAGTACTACACACTACTACGCAGTACTACACACTACTACACACTACTACACACTACTACGCAGTACTACACACTACTACACACTACTACGCAGTACTACACACTACTACACACTACTACACACTACTACGCAGTACTACACACTACTACGCACTACTACGCAGTACTACACACTACTACACACTACTACACACTACTACGCAGTACTACACACTACTACGCAGTACTACACACCTACACACTACTACGCAGTACTACACACTACTACACACTACTACGCAGTACTACACACTACTACACACTACTACGCAGTACTACACACTACTACACACTACTACACACTACTACGCAGTACTACACACTACTACGCACTACTACGCAGTACTACACACTACTACACACTACTACACACTACTACGCAGTACTACACACTACTACGCAGTACTACACACCTACACACTACTACGCAGTACTACACACTACTACACACTACTACGCAGTACTACACACTATTACACACTACTACACACTACTACGCAGTACTACACACTACTACGCACTACTACACACTACTACACACTACTACGCAGTACTACGCAGTACTACACACTACTACGCAGTACTACACACTACTACGCAGTACTACACACTACTACACACTACTACGCAGTACTACACACTACTACGCAGTACTACACACTACTACACACTACTACACACTACTACGCAGTACTACACACTACTACGCAGTACTACACACTACTACACACTACTACGCACTACTACACACTACTACGCAGTACTACGCAGTACTACACACTACTACGCACTACTACACACTACTACACACTACTACGCACTACTACACACTACTACGCAGTACTACACACTACTACGCAGTACTACACACTACTACGCACTACTACACACTACTACGTAGTACTACGTACTACTACGCAGTACTACACACTACTACGCAGTACTACACACTACTACACACTACTACGCAGTACTACACACTACTACGTACTACTACGCAGTACTACACACCCTGTACATAATACTGATTAAAGGAGCAGTCCAACATTTAGTGACGTCCTGTAGAGACGGAGGTCAGGACGTGGTCCTCCTCCGGGTCTGAGAAGTGAAGCCAATGTTTACTATCGTTATTGTTACATTGATGAATTAATAAACTAATTGTTGAAGATGACGATGACGATGATGACGATGATGACGATGATGACGACGAGTCGTTTGTTTTTAAAGTTTTTATTTCAAACCAGTGAACATGAATCTTCCTGCAGGTGTCTGAAAACCCTCACGCAGAATACGGCCTGACGGAAAACATCCAGGTAACACACACACACACACACACACACACACACACACACACACACACTCACACACACACTGTGCACTGTGTAATGAGGGGGTGAAGGCAGACTCCCAGCATGCTTTGCTGCTGCTCCTCAGAGGACGGTGGAGAACGAGAAGGCGAGCGCAGAGAAGATGTCCAAGCAGAAGGTGGACCTGCAGGCGCTGCCGACCCGAGCGTACCTGGACCAGACGGTGGTCCCGATCCTGCTGCAGGGTCTATCGGTGCTCGCCAAGGACAGGTGGGAACGCCACACGCCACACGCTTTATAGGCCCTGGGTTTAGCCTGTCAGAGCCTCCATCACCGATGAGGAAGTAGAAAACAGAACGCTCTGTAATAAAGCCGACGTTATCATGAAGAATCTGATCAGTTCTGTCAGTCTGAGCACGTTTACATGCTCACTAATGTTCCACTGTTGTTCACTGCCGGCTCCACCGCCACGTTACCGCCATACCATAACGTTACCTGTCCGTGACAGAGTCAGCATGCAGCTTTAGCTCTGCTCTGTCTGGCTCTGCTTTTCCTGTCAATGTGTGAAACCCAAAGTGTTTCCATCCTTTACTGGATGTGTAGTGTTTACCACGCTGGATTTAACATGGGAGGGTGCAGATCGTATCCACGACGACCCTCCAACGTTTTACACTCTGAGGTTTGTTTTGGTTGACGGATACGGAACGGATATGACGTCACGTTACTCAGACTACCACAATAAAAGCGGTGACTTCCTTCTACCTCCACACAGACTCAGATGAAGCAGATATATCAATTCTGCCGTTAAAACATCGATTTAGAAATCGTAAAAAAATCTCATAACACATATGTGAATCAATTGTTTTCCACCCGTATTAACTGTGACGACAAACGTCTTTAGTTTCCTCGTGGCTGGGTTGCAGCTCTGGATCGGCGGTTGAGTGATTGTCCACCGCAGCCTGACGTCGGGTTTTGTTTCTGTTTCAGGCCGCTGTATTGTTTTTCTCATTCTAAATGAATGAGAGGAGCATGTTCAGATGAAGACGTGTGTGATCTGCTGATATTATTGTTATATATATGTTATATTGATTTATATAGATGTTTGATTGTGAACTGACTCCTTCCTTCTGAGAGCGACATGAAAGATGGCCGACTGTCGGTCACGCTAACGTTAGCTTCCCTTTTAGAAACGTGAGCGACGCCTGCTCATGTTTCAGCTGTTTTCTTGTTGCTTCCTGTCGAACTCTCAGTGGATTGTAGAGGAATTCAACTTTTCATCAAGTAATTAGTTCATTCACATTATCATGTAGATTTAATCTCTGTCATCATGAACAACAGTTCAACGGATCATTTGTTCTTTGTGTTGGTGTTTTGCCAACCAGAGCTCAGCAGGTTTTAAATACACATGTAATAAATGAAGTGTTTTGTTTTTCTCCTCCAGACCTCCGAACCCCATCGAGTATCTGGCAGCGTTCCTGCTGAAGAACAAATCCCAGTTTGAAGAGAGAAATTAAACTCTGAAGTCATTTCATACAATAGAAACGTGTGTTTGTTAATGCTAGACTGTTTTTTTTTATCCACAATAAACATGTTGATGATGTGAAAGAGGAGCTGGCTCTTTGGGACTTTATTCTATATTTGGAGAATAAAATCAGAAATGTATGAGTATATTTTGAGTCATATTTCCATTAAGATGACACCAAAACCAAAATATAAATACGTTCTGTTGTTCTCAGTGATCGACCTCCGGGTCTGAGAAGTGAAGCCTTAAACCTGCGTCCTCTCTAACAGCCAGCAGGGGGCGACTCCTCTGGTTGAATAGAAGTCTATGAGAAAATGAGCTTCTACTTCTCTCTTGATTTATGACCTCAGTAAACATTGTAAACATGAGTTCATGATCTCAATCGCTAGTTTCAAGTCTTCTTCAATACAGCATGATAGTCAGATAGACCATAAAGCAGGGGATGCTTTAGAGCGGGGCTACCTTGTGATTGACAGGTCGCTACCACGGCGTTGTCTGGTCTGGGAGTTGTCCGTGTTTTCATCTTACAACTTTCACAGTGTGTTTTCACTTCATCACAGTTAATTACCTGGCTAAAAACCAAGATGGTCTTTTTCAAAGCTTTTATTCTGAAAACAGCTGAGACTGAACCAGACAGGAAACAGGCTCTGAAACCAAAACAAGGAGCTAAAAGAGACTAACAAAAAGCTCCAACAGAAAAATTGAAAGTTTGATAGAATCATTTTTTATTTCTTCAGCTCGTGACAGAAGTCGGACAGTTTGACTTTATTGCACAGAACAACGAAATAAACCAAAATCTCATCAACATGTTTCAGTTACAAAATAAAATAGTAAATAACACCTGAATCATTTCTACCAAATATATATAAAGACCCCGTCAGACAGTCGGCTGGTGTTAATAAAGCTAATAATGTTTGAACGGTGAAACAAAATGTAAAAAACAACTTGATAATATCTTGTTTTGTAAACATCCAAATAAAAGACGTTCCGTTTCAAATATTACAGCAGAAAATTAGGAACATAATGTGAGATTTTGAGAATAAAGTCCAAATATTACGAGAACATTTTGAAATATTTCAGGAAGAAAAGTTGTCATATTTCAAGAAACAAATCCTAAAAAACAAAAAGTCATAATTTCTCTAGAAAGTCAAAATATTTCAAGAATAAAGTTGTGATATTTTCAAAGTAAAGGCATAAGACCGAGTGAATACTCTGCATTTTGTTCTCGTTACATTGAAATATAACAACATTTCTTCCTCTAAATATCATCTTTCTTCTCTTATGAAATTAGTTTTACTCATCATATTCCGACGTTATTCTCCAGATCCCTGATTATGTTTCCGGTCCAACAGCGGACCTGATGCTCCTCGTTCAGAACAACGGAGCTGAAACATTTATTATCATTTAATAAAAACCCAAAACCATCTGAGTGGACGATGATAAAACGTTTGCGTAGAAAATTGTGAAAAATGTGCTGTTATAATTTCTCACAACCCAAATGATGATGTATTCAACGAGCTTTTATTGTGAAAAGCAAATCTATTTCATTTACTATACATATACGACAGAAAAGCATCTAAACCTGGAACCAGAGAGCGTTTAATGTTTTCATTTAGAAAATAACTATAAACTAATAACTGATCATAACAATAGTTACTGATTGAATCAGATCTGTTGACGCTTGCAGGTCACATTTTATTTTGCAGATCGAAGAAGTGAAATGAAAAAATAAAATATAAACGTGTTTCAGCGTTCGTAGTATTTATTCTTTTTTTTTAATCTCTGGTTTTATTGGGCTGTGAGCAGCAGATAGTTGGTTCTGTTTAAAAAGGTTTAGCTGAATTCATCAACGCTAATCTGAGTTTAAATGTTGGTACATTTACAACATTAATATTCTGTCAAATAAAAATAAAATAACATCTAACCGTTGGTGATAAATTTACAAACTTGTTCCACCGAAGAAATATTAAAGTTTGGATTTTAGTTCAGAATCTCACGTTCTGCTGTGATGTTTAGTCTTATTTTACGTTCGCTGTAGCGTCCTGATAAGGTCGTTTAGCGCTCCGCCTCACGCCATGATTATTCCTAATTATTAATAAAATGTTAATTATATAAATCAGCTGGTTTAGTGTTAAAGAGTGAACAACCTGCATCACAGCGGTGGCGTCAGGTCACATGACGCCTTCACCGTGTAGCAGGCTGTGGGAATCAATCAGGACAGTCGATAACAACCCGCAGCTTGTTGGCATTGACTGACGGGAGCGTCGGCCAATCACATGCAGCCATCACAGCGAGCGTAAGATTCAGAGACTTTACGGGATCTTTAAACTATTCGTCAGCAGGTGATCAGGAACACACCTGAGCAGGTAACGTGCCGCCGCCACGCCGGCTTCCTCTGTCTGCATCGAATCACTTCCTGTGGTTTGGTTCCCCAAACAGACGTTTAAAGATGAGTAGAAGACGGGCGCAGGACATAGTCTTTGTACGTTACAATCGAGAGTTGGCGGCGGCCCCGTGGGATGATGAGGAAGATAACGATGATGAAGATAAAGACGATGACGAGGAGGCGGCGGCAGGTGAGGTGGGCGGGGCTTCCTCTCAGATGTAAAACTGGTGATCAGCCAGGTTGTCCATGAAGGGCTGAACCAGGAAGTCTGTGGAGAAGTAGAAGACGAGGCCGAAGGTGATGGAGATGGGCAGCGCCGGCAGAGCTTTCTTAAAGATGGCCAACAGCAGCAGCGTCAGGCACAGACCCTGAGACAGGTGGACAACAGGTGGACAACAGGTGAGTTACAGGTGTGTTACAGGTGTGTTACAGGTGTGTTACAGCTGCTGGAGAACAGGTGTGTTACATATGGAGAACAGGTGTGTTACAGCTGCTGGACAACAGGTGAGTTACAGGTGAGTTACAGGTGTGTTACAGCTGCTGGAGAACAGGTGTGTTACACAGGTGTAGAACAGGAGTGTTACAGCTGCTGGAGAACAGGTGTGTTACACAGGTGTAGAACAGGAGTGTTACAGCTGCTGGAGAACAGGTGTGTTACAGGTGGACAACAGGTGAGTTACAGGTGGAGAACAGGTGTGTTACAGCTGGACAACAAGTGGAGGTGTGTTACAGGTGTAGAACAGGTGTGTTACAGCTGCTGGAGAACAGTTGTGTTACAGCTGGACAACAGGTGTGTTACAGGTACAGCGTACAACTTACGATAAGAATGGCGACGAAGCAGGCGAGTGTGGTGTTCCAGTCTCCACCCGTCGCTGCAGCTTTTCCAACCAGAACGCTGTAGAAGATGAAATCACCGAGACCGAGCTTCACCCCTCCTGCAGAGACATGAATCACAGCTTTAATCTTCTACAGAGACATGAATCACACCTTTAATGTCCTACAGAGACACCAATCACACCTTTAATGTCCTACAGAGACACCAATCACACCTTTAATGTCCTACAGAGACACCAATCACACCTTTAATGTCCTACAGACACCAATCACACCTTTAATGTCCTACAGACACCAATCACACCTTTAATGTCCTACAGAGACACCAATCACACCTTTAATGTCCTACAGAGACACCAATCACACCTTTAATGTCCCACAGACACCAATCACACCTTTAATGTCCTACAGAGACACCAATCACACCTTTAATGTCCTACAGACACCAATCACACCTTTAATGTCCTACAGACACCAATCACACCTTTAATGTCCTACAGACACCAATCACACCTTTAATGTCCTACAGAGACACCAATCACACCTTTAATGTCCTACAGAGACACCAATCACACCTTTAATGTCCCACAGACACCAATCACACCTTTAATGTCCTACAGAGACACCAATCACACCTTCAATGTCCCACAGAGACACCAATCACACCTTTAATGTCCCAGAGACACCAATCACACCTTTGACCTCCTACAGAGACATGAATCACACCTTTAATGTCCTACAGACACCAATCACACCTTTAATGTCCTACAGAGACACCAATCACACCTTCAATGTCCCACAGAGACACCAATCACACCTTTAATGTCCCAGAGACACCAATCACACCTTTGACCTCCTACAGAGACATGAATCACACCTTTAATGTCCTACAGAGACACCAATCACACCTTTAATGTCCTACAGAGACACCAATCACACCTTTAATGTCCTACAGAGACACCAATCACACCTTTAATGTCCTACAGAGACACCAATCACACCTTTAATGTCCTACAGAGACACCAATCACACCTTTAATGTCCTACAGACACCAATCACACCTTTAATGTCCTACAGAGACACCAATCACACCTTTAATGTCCTACAGAGACACCAATCACACCTTTAATGTCCTACAGACACCAATCACACCTTTAATGTCCTACAGAGACACCAATCACACCTTTAATGTCCTACAGACACCAATCACACCTTTAATGTCCTACAGACACCAATCACACCTTTAATGTCCTACAGAGACACCAATCACACCTTCAATGTCCCACAGAGACACCAATCACACCTTTAATGTCCCAGAGACACCAATCACACCTTTAATGTCCCAGAGACACCAATCACACCTTTGACCTCCTACAGAGACATGAATCACACCTTTAATGTCCCACAGAGACGCCAATCACACCTTTAATGTCCTACAGAGACATAAATCACACCTTTAATGTCCCAGAGACATGAATCACACCTTTAATGTCCCACAGAGACGCCAATCACACCTTTAATGTCCTACAGAGACATGAATCACACCTTTAATGTCCCACAGAGACACCAATCACACCTTTAATGTCCCACAGAGACACCAATCACACCTTTAATGTCTCACAAAGACACCAATCACACCTTTAATCTCCTACAGAGACACCAATCACACCTTTAATGTCCCACAGTGTGTTTTATTTCTGGGATTTAAACTCACGGTCCTCCTCCAGGTCATCCTCTGGAAACGACCGGGTCTGTCTGCTCTCAGGCTCCGCCACCCCGCTGCTCTGCTCCGCCTCCTCGTCTGAAAAACAAAAAATGGTGGCAGGAAGATAAACACATCTGGATCATCAATGTGTGAATTTCATAATTTAGAAACTAATTAACTCAATTAATAAATAAAAAAAACACGTCATACTTTATAACACTTTTATAAAAAGAAAGAATTTTTGGCTAATTAAATTTGCATTAAAATAATATAAAAGCAATTACCATGAAATTTGCAAATCAGTGATTTTATTCCGTTATTTAACTGATTAAAAATGTATTTATTTATAATTTGTTTCACAAAAGTGTAAACTGTAAAATTAATTTTACAGTTTTTTATTTTATTTAGAAAAACATTTTGTAATGCAAACCTAATAAATCAATTAGCATTTTTTTAAATGATAAATGAAGTGGTCATTACTGATCCTCCATACTGTCGTTCATCACACTGTTAAAAGAAACTAGTGGTCATAATAACAGAAACATATAAATAATTTAATATAATGATATAAACTACAGCCATTAGGTTGAATCATCAGATTTACTGGTGTTCATATTATTGTGTCCACCCTCCCTCATTTCCCATGATTCATTGCAGTGAATAGCTGTTTGTGGTGTTGTAACCTGTTTCGTTTCCGGAGCGCTGAGCGTCCGCCGGGCTCGCCATCCCCACCGTCCACATCATGGCAGCTGAACACAAACACATCAAAAGAAGTTTAATTGTTGAAAATATTATTATTTTTAATATAAAAATCAATTCAAACGTTGCCTAAATGTTAAATCTAATATAATCCACCTCTTGTGCTGCGAAATTACATCCAAAGACGATACAAAGATTATATATTCTATTATATTAAAGACAAAGAGGCGAATAGATGCGAATCATCATGTTTCATTTGTGTGAGTTTAAATATTCCAACTGTTGTTGGTATCCATGGCAATAGCCCCCCCCGCCCCCAACATCAGAGCGTTGCCACGGCAACCTGTCAAGCTGCTCTTGAAGGATTATTTCTTCTGCTGAACATTTAAAAGCTGAATGGACTCACAGGAGTAGATGAGGGCGGGGAAGATGGGCTCGTTGCGTTCCTGAGCCGTCTCCACCAACATCCTGAGAGGACCTTTAGGAGACAGGACGGCCACCAGGTCTGCAACAACACAAACAACCAGAGCAAGGCATGATGGGACGGCTGAAACACAGACTGAAATATCCACATCATCTAAACGTTCTGTGACCTGATATTTCCTATTTATATTTCCTACTATCACAGGGTGTCGGTGCCGTTATACAGCAGCGTGTTCCAGCGGTAGTGAGAGTTATAAGAATAAGAATAATAAGAATAAGAATAATTGATGTTTTCAGGTTTGAATGAGACACCGTTCACAGGTACGGCGACTCACCGTAGATGGAGATGGCACCCAGGATGACCCAGGCCGACCACTCGGGCAGGTATTTGATGAAGACGAGGGCCATGAGGGCGCTGATGAGGATGAGGTAGGCCTGCTGCAGCTGGAGGGGGCCCTTCCAGTGGATACAGATCATCCCCACCGCCCCGAAGTTCCAGATGATCACCCCCACCGTGGGGTAGTCCACCGCCAGGTTGTACGTCTTAAACACCTCACTGGGAAACAGGAAGAGCACCATGATGCAGCTGAGCTGGTGACATGTTTCCTCAGCGTGCAACACTTTAAAAAACATCCCAGACAGGAAGTCAGACGACGTGTTTATCTGCAGGTTAACACACATGATACAGGACTCACCCCAGGTACATGAAGCTGAACCAGAAGAGCAGCATGAGGGAGGACAGGATGAGCCAGCCGTGGATGAACTGAACAACACAAACATCAAATCAGCGCCGTCTAGCAGCAGGAAGTTAAACTACGGCGACGCGTAAACGTTTAAGACTTTCACGGCTTTACGCTACATGTCCACCAGAACCGGAGAGGATGCTAGGGGACGCGCTGCGCCACAGTGACCCACTGGTGACATTCACTATTGTTGAATGCACCTGATTGGTTCCTGGTTCTCTGCTCGCCGTTTCAAACAGGAAACAACATGGCGGCCTGCTCGTAAACTTTCTGTTATTCCGTCTAAACGATCCACCAAAATATGAAAATGTTTGAGGCGAGAAATCGGTGATGTCACTGCTGAGTCTAGTCTCACAGCTTGGTCAAGGTTTGGTGAGCCGGACGCGTCGCGCTGGACGAGCTCATTTGCATAAAGTTATGATTTTTTTTTAACTGACCTTGTAGCAGCGATACTTGTAGAGGACGACCAGGAAGATGGTCATGACCACGATGACGCTGATCATGATGATGGTGTTGAGGACGGAGTTGAGGAGCCGGCGGCCGACAGACGCGGTGTTCTCCGTGAACGGCGTGTAGATCCTGCGGGGGATAAATATGGTCGTTAGCTGTGGGTGGGCGGAGGAGGCGAACATGTGGCGGCTGAAGCGTGGACCTACAGCTGCTGGTCGGTCTTCTCCGTGTAGAAGCTGACGGACTTGATGGTGGCGACCACCACCACCATGCAGAGGGTGACGGGGATGAACAGCATGATGACGTGTTTGGCACCGTACTTCAGAGTGAGCTCCTCATCGTCTGCATCCACCTCCTGATCTGAGCCTCCGCCTCCGCCTCCGCCTCCGCCCCCACCGCCACCGCCAACGCCACCGCCACCGCCACCGCCACCGCCACCGCCACCGTCCACAGCAGCTGGACCCGCCCTCCTGGTCACCGCAGGCTGGACCACCAGAGGGCGACATTCAGCGTCAGTTCAACAGGAAATACATCAAAGTATGATCGTTACGATACGTCACTGAAGACTGGCATGTAAGAAACAGAAACCTGACCTTTACTGGGGTGTCGTTGGGGGGGCTGAGGTCATCATCTGGTCTGTAGGACGGCACCACTGGATTCTCAGACGGGACCAACGCCGTCCTCTCGTTATATGAGTCCTCGTCGCTCTCCGAGGCGTCCATGGCTTCTCCACACGGCTCTGACTGAAAGAACCATCACAGCTGTTAAGAAACAACCCGACCAGACGACAGCTGAGCAGACAAACACCCACTGATTGGTCGCTTTAAGTCTCTTTGTGGTTGTTCTGTGTCTCTTTGTGGTTGCTTTGTGTCTCTTTAAGTCTCTTTGTGGTCGCTTTAAGTCTCTTTGTGGTTGTTTTGTGTCTCTTTGTGGTTGTTTTGTGTCTCTTTGTGGTCATTTTGTGTCTCTTTGTGGTCATTTTGTGTCTCTTTGTGGTCGTTTTGTGTCTCTTTGTGGTCGTTTTGTGTCTCTTTGTGGTTGTTTTGTGTCTCTTTGTGGTCATTTTGTGTCTCTTTGTGGTCGTTTTGTGTCTCTTTGTGGTCGTTTTGTGTCTCTTTGTGGTTGTTTTGTGTCTCTTTGTGGTCATGTTGTGTCTCTTTGTGGTTGTTTTGTATCTCTTTGTCACGGTAGAACCAGAACCAGAACCAGGACCAGGACTGCTCGGGCAGCGTGTCAGACCCTGCTGCGGTAGAACCAGAGGTTCTCTTAAGGGACTCTGGTGCTCAGTACCGCTTCAGTCCAGAGGAACCGCCAGAACCAACACAGAATTAAAGTTCTCTGTAACTAGTAACTTTAAATACATTTTGCTGAGAATATTTCTGTACTTTGACTTCTGTAAAACTTTGCAGGACCTTTATTAGTAGTACTGTATAGTAGTATACTATAGTAGTACTGTATAGTAGTATTGTATAGTAGTATACTATAGTAGTATTGTATAGTAGTATACTATAGTAGTACTGTATAGTAGTATTGTATAGTAGTATACTACAGTATACTACTATACAATACTACTATAGTGTATACTATAGTAGTATTGTATAGTAGTATACTATAGTAGTATACTATAGTAGTATTGTATAGTAGTATTGTATAGTAGTATACTATAGTAGTATACTATAGTAGTATTGTATAGTAGTATACTACTACTATACAATACTACTATACAATACTACTATAGTAGTATTGTATAGTAGTATTGTATAGTAGTATTGTATAGTAGTAGTATACTACTATACAATACTACTATAGTATACTACTATAGTAGTATTGTATAGTAGTATACTATAGTAGTATTGTATAGTAGTATTGTATAGTAGTATTGTATAGTTATACTATAGTAGTATGTATAGTAGTATTGTATAGTAGTATTGTATAGTAGTATACTATAGTAGTATGTATAGTAGTATGTATAGTAGTATTGTATAGTAGTATGTATAGTAGTATTGTATAGTAGTATACTATAGTAGTATTGTATAGTAGTATTGTATAGTTATACTATAGTAGTATGTATAGTAGTATTGTATAGTAGTATTGTATAGTAGTATGTATAGTAGTATTGTATAGTAGTATTGTATAGTAGTATGTATAGTAGTATACTATAGTAGTATTGTATAGTAGTATTGTATAGTAGTATGTATAGTAGTATACTATAGTAGTATTGTATAGTAGTATTGTATAGTAGTATTGTATAGTAGTATGTATAGTAGTATGTATAGTAGTATGTATAGTAGTATTGTATAGTAGTATGTATAGTAGTATTGTATAGTAGTATACTATAGTAGTATTGTATAGTAGTATTGTATAGTTATACTATAGTAGTATGTATAGTAGTATTGTATAGTAGTATTGTATAGTAGTATGTATAGTAGTATTGTATAGTAGTATTGTATAGTAGTATGTATAGTAGTATACTATAGTAGTATTGTATAGTAGTATTGTATAGTAGTATGTATAGTAGTATACTATAGTAGTATTGTATAGTAGTATTGTATAGTAGTATTGTATAGTAGTATGTATAGTAGTATGTATAGTAGTATGTATAGTAGTATTGTATAGTAGTATTGTATAGTAGTATTGTATAGTAGTATGTATAGTAGTATTGTATAGTAGTATGTATAGTAGTATTGTATAGTAGTATACTATAGTAGTATGTATAGTAGTATGTATAGTAGTATTGTATAGTAGTATGTATAGTAGTATTGTATAGTAGTATTGTATAGTAGTATGTATAGTAGTATACTATAGTAGTATTGTATAGTAGTATTGTATAGTTATACTATAGTAGTATGTATAGTAGTATGTATAGTAGTATTGTATAGTAGTATGTATAGTAGTATTGTATAGTAGTATGTATAGTAGTATTGTATAGTAGTATTGTATAGTAGTATGTATAGTAGTATTGTATAGTAGTATTGTATAGTAGTATTGTATAGTAGTATACTATAGTAGTATTGTATAGTAGTATTGTATAGTAGTATTGTATAGTAGTATTGTATAGTAGTATTGTATAGTAGTATGTATAGTAGTATTGTATAGTAGTATGTATAGTAGTATTGTATAGTAGTATGTATAGTAGTATTGTATAGTAGTATACTATAGTAGTATTGTATAGTAGTATTGTATAGTAGTATGTATAGTAGTATTGTATAGTAGTATTGTATAGTAGTATTGTATAGTAGTATGTATAGTAGTATGTATAGTAGTATTGTATAGTAGTATTGTATAGTAGTATTGTATAGTAGTATGTATAGTAGTATTGTATAGTAGTATGTATAGTAGTATTGTATAGTAGTATGTATAGTAGTATTGTATAGTAGTATACTATAGTAGTATTGTATAGTAGTATTGTATAGTAGTATGTATAGTAGTATGTATAGTAGTATTGTATAGTAGTATTGTATAGTAGTATTGTATAGTAGTATGTATAGTAGTATTGTATAGTAGTATGTATAGTAGTATTGTATAGTAGTATGTATAGTAGTATTGTATAGTAGTATACTATAGTAGTATACTATAGTAGTATTGTATAGTAGTATTGTATAGTAGTATTGTATAGTAGTATTGTATAGTAGTATTGTATAGTAGTATTGTATAGTAGTATGTATAGTAGTATTGTATAGTAGTATGTATAGTAGTATTGTATAGTAGTATGTATAGTAGTATTGTATAGTAGTATACTATAGTAGTATACTATAGTAGTATTGTATAGTAGTATTGTATAGTAGTATTGTATAGTAGTATTGTATAGTAGTATTGTATAGTAGTATGTATAGTAGTATTGTATAGTAGTATGTATAGTAGTATTGTATAGTAGTATGTATAGTAGTATTGTATAGTAGTATACTATAGTAGTATACTATAGTAGTATTGTATAGTAGTATTGTATAGTAGTATTGTATAGTAGTATTGTATAGTAGTATTGTATAGTAGTATGTTTTACTAGAGATGATCTGAGAGCTGATTCTTCTCCTCTGGGTCCAGAACCACTAAACCCAAACCTGACAACACGTCCAGGTCTCAGAACCGACATTATAAACCCAATAAATCCATAAATATATTAACTTATTCATGAATTCAACGAGCTGAAACTTAGACCAGAGTCTCTCTGCAGCGGACTGTATATAGTATTTATAGTTTATATAATGTTTATAGTCTCAGTTTACTCTCTGAATGTTAAACCGGAGCCGGTAGTTTCACCTGAACACGGTGAGATGAAGACTTTACCTCCAGTTCAGATCCAGAAAGAGGAAGACGAGCAGCTCACAAAGTAAACACCGACCAGGAACCCGGAAGACGAGTCAGCTGACCGACACACCACGTGATCACCGAACACGTCACCATGACACGTCACTAGATCACGTGGTGTGAAGCTGATACAATACATCCATGGTATGATCAATACAACCATGATCCATGGTATGAGGAGATGTTTGTCTGTGTGGAAACCACCAACAGATAATAGACCTAACATTAGACCTAAAATGTAGATAGATAGATTATATATATATATTAAAGAAAACATTGTAACTTCCACACTTGTTGTTGGGGTTATTCTATTTTTATATTTTTTATTTTGTTAGTTTTAGTAGTCGGTTATATTTATAGTGTATTGTAATTTTTTTTATATTGTGTATTACATATATCTCTTTAGTGTTGATATGTACATTTTATTTATTATTCCGGTGCATTGCCTGGATAACCTGCGGCTGTTACACAATAATTTCCCAATTTTGGATCAATAAAGTCTATCTATCTATCTATCTATCTATCTATCTATCTGTCTATCTATCTATCTGTCTGTGTGTTATATCTGTGTTTCACTTCCTGTTTACATCCCTCTATATTTATTACCTCTCACATACATTTATCCTCCAGTTTACATTACAGGACATTTTGCAATTGCTGTCTACCACAAATATTTTAGATTTTATAGATCCCTTTGAGTCTCTTTGTAGTGGTATGAGGAGATGTTTGTCTGTGTGGAAACCACCAACAGATAATAGAACTAACTAATAGTTTAGATAGATTTCATATATATATATATATATATATATATATATATATATAAACTGGGGGAAAAAAGTTTGGAAACTTGTGTTTGGTGGATTATTTCTCTGTTGTTTCAATGCTAATGGTCATTGTATTCTACATGGTTGGAAAGCCTGTTTATTTACCTTCACAATGATGTCCAACTTGTAAGGATCATGTATTTGTGGGATGAGCAGCACAGCTGATTATGTGGGGAGCGCCCAAGAACAATGTGCCAAAATGCTCTGCCAATGGTAAACAGTGCATTCTCATAAGGCTACCAGGAAGCCTGCAATGACTGCCCTTCACCGTCAGGCCCGTTGGCGCTGGTGTCTCCAACACAGACAATGGAACCTGAACATGTGGGGGAATGTCATGTTCAGTGATGAGTCCAGGTTCTGTCTGCTAAAGTTGGATGGCCTGGAGCCATGAAGCCATGCTGGTCTGGTCTATAGCCTGGAGTCATGAAGACATGATGGTCTGGTCTATAGCCTGGAGTCATGAAGACATGATGGTCTGGTCTATAGCCTGGAGTCATAAAGCCATGCTGGTCTGGTCTATAGCTTGTAGTCATAAAGACATACTGGTCTGGTCTATAGCCTGGAGCCATGAAGACATACTGGTCTGGTCTATAGCCTGGAGCCATGAAGACATGCTGGTCTGGTCTATAGCCTGGAGCCATGAAGACATGCTGGTCTGGTCTATAGCTTGGAGCCATGAAGACATGCTGGTCTGGTCTATAGCTTGGAGCCATGAAGACATGCTGGTCTGGTCTATAACCTGGAGCCATGAAGACATGCTGGTCTGGTCTATAGCTTGGAGCCATGAAGCCATGCTGGTCTGGTCTATAGCTTGGAGCCATGAAGACATGATGGTCTGGTCTATAGCTTGTAGTCATAAAGACATACTGGTCTGGTCTATAGCCTGGAGCCATGAAGACATACTGGTCTGGTCTATAGCTTGGAGCCATGAAGACATGCTGGTCTGGTCTAAAGCACCAGTAGTAGTAGTCTTTGTTTAAAGTAGAAGTTTGGAGACATGTTTCCTCTGTTTCCGTCTACGAGGGACACGGATTGGTTTCCTCCTAAAGGGGGCGTGGCCATGAGAGTCTACTCTGGATGACGTGTTGGCGATTGATCAGTCCACTATAGTTACTGGTAAACGTGCCGTAAAACCAAAACAATGACCTAAAAGAGATTTATTGTAAATGTTCATAATTAGTGAAGGAAGAGGCAGCAGCAGGGACATGAACGTTAAATATACTCTCTATACTAGATGATTAATAATGGAGATGTCGGTATACGCTCCGTCTCCTGAGACGAGTGTTTAAACTAACAGCTGCAGCGTGGAGAGCATCAGCAGCCATATGCTAATCTATGCTAATAGCCTCGCTTGAAGTTCCTCGTGGGAACGCCGACTTCTTTATATCAGGAAAAAAGGAGCTTGAGGCAGCAGCTCGGCCTGTAGCCTTAATGAGCCACATTCCTCCCACAGCTGCTCGTCTTTACACACATTAATAATAACATGTTTAATTCACCAGTCCAATCAGGAAACAATACTGCTTTACTGAGGGGGAGTCAGTGAACGCACCACTGAGGGGAGTCAGTGAACGCACCACTGAGGGGAGTCAGTGAACGCACCACTGAGGGGAGTCAGTGAACGCACCACTGAGGGGGAGTCAGTGAACGCACCACTGAGGGGAGTCAGTGAACGCACCACTGAGGGGAGTCAGTGAACGCACCACTGAGGGGAGTCAGTGAACGCACCACTGAGGAGAGTCAGTGAACGCACCACTGAGGGGGAGTCAGTGAACGCACCACTGAGGGACCCAGTAATCGGGCTAATTAGATTCCTCCTCCTGCGTTTCCAGATCATCCTCTCATCACTTTTTAATGTGCTCTTCTTCCATAAACAGCTCAGCCCAGATAACAGCTGGGTCACTGAGATCAGAGCTGCTCTAAAACACACACAGTCAGGCTGTATTGATTATTGATCGGTGGCCTGATCGGCTCCTTTCTGTCCTCTTGGTAACACAGTCAGTGAAGCATCTGATGGCAACTTTTGGTGTCTTTAGGAAAAAATAAATAAAAGAAACGTTTCCACTGGTCTGAAAGAAGACGTGTTATAGAAGCTAAATAAACTGTAAATTGACCCGTGAACGTCTCCTGAAGGATCTGGTTCATGTTTCTCTAAATCGTGTAACAGAAAGGAGTCGTCTCTGTGAGATCAGGCTGATGTGGTCCCACATATATAAAGGAGGTCTGGTTGGTGCGTGGATACAGAAACAAGGTCAGGCTGCTGACGCTGAGAATAAAATAATCTTCTTGGCTGGAAGCAGGAGAGTCGACCATCTCTCTCTCTCTCTCTCTCTCTCTGTGTGAACACCGAGGGGAGGAGAGAGATGTAGTTCATGAGATCACAGCGAGAGGACGACTCTCTGCAGACGAGATGAGTTCAGGACTGATGATGATGATGATGATGATGATGATGTTGATGATCCACAGACGGACTCACCAACTCTCTGATTCATCATCAGGATCTGTGTTCCTGTTGAAGGAAGGAAAACGCTCGTTGAGGAGCTGAATAAACTTTTTCTTTCACCGCAGCTTTAAAGAAAAAAGTCTTCAAACAGTCGGAGCTCCGGTACGAACACGAACAGCTCCATTCTGACTGGACCCGGAGGAGGAGGAGGATCTGAAGTTCTGGCTCACAGACACGTGAACGTATGAAGATATGTTCTGTTTCACCTGAAGTTTGGACGATTACTAACCTCAAGAGACAAGAAACATCTAACCCGGGAAGACGGATTGACGAACACGTCTACGTCTGAGGATGTACTTGTATTTAACGGAGGAATAACAACGTGAAACTCTTCTTTAAGAAAGAAAACAGTTTCTTTGCAGCAGCATCTGGTGGCCATTAGAGGAACTGCAGCAGCGATGGTTCCCCCCCGATCCGCCGCCAACCAGCCCTACGTCGGCCTGACGGCGGTCCTCATCGTGACCAGCCTGGCGCTGATTGACGCCTACCTGGTGGAGCAGAATCCGGGTCCCAGGAGGATCGGCGTGTGCGTCACCGTGCTGGCAGGCGACGCGTGTTTTCTCGTCGTGCTGCGGTACGTGGCCGTCTGGGCCGGGTCGGAGGTGCACACGGCCCGGCGAGGCTACGCCATGATCCTCTGGTTCTTCTACATCTTCCTGCTGGAGATCAAGGTCTACTTTGTGTATCAGAACTACAAGTCTCAGGACGTGAACGCGGACGTGGAGGTGACGGACGGTGGCGGCGGCGGCGTGTCCAGGGGCGCTCTGACGCTGCTACTGTCCGTCTGCATGCCCATCGTGTTCGTGACGCTGGCGGCGATCGATCACCTGGAGTATCTGCGGCCATATAAGAAGAGAGAGGAGATCCGGAGCCGTCTCTTCTGGGTGGTGGTGGACCTGCTGGACGTGGTGGACGTCCAGGCCAACCTGTGGGAGCTCCAGAGGGACGGACTCCCGCTGTGGGTGGAGGGACTGATGTTCTTCTACTGCTACATCCTGCTGCTGGTGCTGCCCTGCGTCTCCCTGAGCGAGATCAGCATGCAGGGCGTCAACATCGTCCCGCACAAGATGATGCTGTACCCCATCCTCAGTCTGGCCGCCATCAACGTCATCACCCTCCTGATCCGTGGCGGGAACATGCTGATGTTCGGCGACGTCCGAGTGTCGGCGATCATGATGGGGAAGAACGTGATCGCCATCGTGGTGAAGAGCTGCAGTCTGGTGCAGTACAGGAAACGGCAGCCGGCGTCTCCTCCGGCGGAGCGAGGAGCCGAGATCCAGAAGAACTCGCTGGCCGATGTTCAGATGTCCAACATCCAGCAGGTGGTTCTGCCCAGAGTCGTGATCGAGGACTTCACCACCATACCGGAGGAGGAAGAGGAGGAGGAGGAAGAGGAGAGTGATGACAGCAAAACCAAACAACCCTCCACAGTGACCCTCGCTGATGACCAACAGCAGGTCCAGAACCATCTACCGGATCACAAGGAGAACCTTTCTGTAGACGTTTCCTCAAATTAACTCTGAACATCTGTATAGGTTCTCTTTCACACCTGTAACTCACAACAGGAGATTGTTTGTGTCGTTCTCACCATAAATACTCCGTTTGGTGAAGGCGAGGTTGTGGCGCGTAGAGCGAGCTGGAGGCAGGACATGACGCGGATTACACCGCGGTCACACAACCGGATTTTTTTTTGGTCATAAACGACCGAGTCTCTCGTCGTTCCTTGAATTTGTCCGATGATTTCGGCGCTTCCCGACAGAAGTCCCTGGATCTCGTCGTCTCTCCAGTTAGACTTTTTCCTCAACGTCTTTGTGTAAATGATTCTTCTTCTTCTCTCTCGGATGTTTGTTTTCTTCCAGTTCCACGCCATCAGCATATAGAAACGTCATCAACGCGGCCACTCGCTCGCCGTGAATTCAGAAGGTTCAGAAGGTGGCACCGCTAAGGATGCACCGATACCGATACCAGTACCGTGTATCGTGTCCGATACTGTACTCATGTAATCGTACTCGCAGAACGGCTCCAATACTACTTTACAGCAGCGTGACGTTTACCTCTCGCCCCCGTCTTTCGGGTCCTCACACTCCACCTCCCCGACGGTGCGGGCGAAACGGGCCGTTGGTGCCCCCGACCCCGCGGGGCCGGGATCCCACCTCAGCCGGCACTCGCCGGCCCTCACTTTCATTGCGCCACGGGGTTTTGCTTGCACCCTCTGACTCGCGCGTGCATTAGACTTCTTGGTCCGTGTTTCAAGACGGGTCGGGTGGGTTGCCGACATCGCCACAGACCCCTGGCATCTTTTACGTGGGCCGCGGCACGACGCGGTCGACAGTCGCACCGGGAGCAGGGAGCCCTGCCAGGTCTGCGGCGAGGTCCGGGCGGGGAGCGCTGTAAAGCGAGCCCCGAGCCTTTCCAAGCCGACCTAGAGCCGGTGGCGGCGCACCGCCTCGTGTGCAGGACTCCCAGCCTGCCGTGTGTCGGTCACACCCTCCAGCTGGCTGTTAACGAGGGTGTTCGGACACAGAGAAGTACTCGTAACGGTACTCGGTATTGGCGAGTACCCAAATGTAAGTACTTGCACAGTGGTATCGGTGCATCTCTAGGCGACCGCCTATATGGCCGATGCCTTAAGCCGGCCCTGACTGGCCGGTTCTCCAGCGAGCTGCGCCCGCGGGCAATTGTGGAGCTTTTCAACTCCATAAAGTCAGATAAACAGGTTCCTGTTCATTTATAATGGACATCTGTGTTGAGATATTTAAACAAGGAAATAAAAGCCTCTGGTCTACAGACCGGTCTCTAGAGAGCTCCAGCCAGCTCATAGCGGTCTGTGAGCGTGACGACTGGCGAGGTAGCGACCCCGGCATGTGCTATGGCTAGCTGTCACGGCGGTTTGTTGAGCTTCTAAACTCAGAAAATGTCGGAGCAAATGCTCGATTCTCCATCTAGTATCGTAAACCTGTCGATATTCAAAATCTACACTGTTGATTTCTCTCCTCAAAAATGTTCAGAAGTGAATTTCGTGATGAAATAGCACCTGTAACTGTAGCCCGTAGCGGTCCAGCGCTTTGCATTGTGGGATACAGTAGACGAGGTAGACTGGTCTGATGCATACTGGAGTTTGTTTCTGAATCATTTCGACACCCAGGTATTTTCAACATACTGGAGATTTTGCTCACATACTGAATACTGTACTAACCTGCATAATATGATGAATAAAAGTGAAACTTTAACTTGAAACATCTTTAAACAGCAGTTTGACAGCGAGCAGTGGACCGTTACACAAACAACAGAGATAAAATAATGTGAAAGTGGGGCTGAAAACCAATACAGGTCTACAATGAGCAGAGAATCTGATCCGACCCGCTGTACATAACAATCACAACATTATATAAATATGTGGTTATCATTATTATCATCTATCCTTCTCCTCTCCTGTTATTTAAGGAATCCAATCTGTGTTTATGTTTACTACTCGAGACTTTTAAAGACTGAAATGATGTAACGTTGGTGGTGTGTCTCCAGGCGGGTTTATGATCAGTGTGATGTGGTTTTATATGGAACCTGCCAAAATAAGAATTAAATGAATAAATAAATAAATAAATGACATGATAAATAAATAAATAAATAAATGACATGATAATAAATATGTCATTAAATGTAGCAGAGATAATATTAAAAATAAATGTAGCCATTAATTAATTAATTGATCAAATGTGACATAAATTGATATTTCTGTTTTAATTAGCTTTTTTTAAATGTATTTATTCTTCTCATTTGCATAATGAGGCAGAAATGCACAAAGAAAAAGGACACAGAAATAAATAACTTTGGGGAAATAAATAAGGGGTGAAATGCAAATGAAAAATCCTGCAGAAATAAATAAATAAATGCATAAATAAATGAATATATACATTTCAAAATAAATATGAATAAATAAATAAATAAATAAATAAAAAATTAATGCAAAAATAAGTGAATAAACAAATCTAAAAAAAAAATACACAAATAAATAAAAGGGAAATCAAACAGAACAGTAAATAAATAAGGGAATTAATACAAAGATAAAGAAGCAAAATTAAAATAGAAATATATCAATTTATGTCACATTTGATCAATTAATTAATGCCTACATTTATTTATGATACTATTTTGCTACATTAAATGACATATTAATTAATTAATTAATTTTTGGCTGCTAATTGAGAGGCTGCAGTACAGCAGTTTGACCACAAGGTGGCAGCAGAACCTGGATGTCACATTAGAATCAGTTTGAGCTTCTGAAACGAGATACCAACAGGTATGAAACAAGATAAAACAATAACATGTTATTATTATGATATCATTATACAAGAAAACAGAAACATATAAAGTAAGTTATTTATTTATTGATTCTGATTAAAATGTCTTTCTCAGCAGAGACCAGAAGGAAAAACATTGTTCCAGTAAATATGTGAATATGTGAACTTGTTCCATTAACTGTTAATTAAAGAAGATATTTCTTATTTTCTTTCTCAGAATAAAAGCAGCAGAATATTTATCTGTCATTAATGACTTTAAATGATGTCATCATCATCATCATCAATTATAAAGGCTTTTTATTGTTGTTTTGATAAATAATGATTTACACATGATATCATGTAGACAGATGTTTTGGTAGTGTTCCGGTCCTGGTTCCGGTCCTGATTCTGGATCAGTGACCCTCTCCATCCAGCCCCGCCCCGCCCAGCTCACTCATTCCAAGCCGATCTGGAGGAGCATCAGGCGGCATCAGAGAGACCAGCCGGCCGGAGAGGAGACGATGGCTGCGGACCGAGGAGGAGTCCCGGACCTCTCTGGGTCCGGGTCCGGGTCCGGGTCCGGGTCCGGGTCCGGTGCTGCTGGAGAGCCCGCCGGCCGCGTCCCGGTACCGATGAACCTGTTCGCGACCTGGGAGATCGACCGATCCTCTCCGAGCTGCGTTCCCAGGTAAGAGGATCAGAGCTCGCCCGTAGAGGAGCGCCTGAGTCCGGAGAGAAGAGGAGAGACCAGGAGAGACCAGGAGAGACCAGGAAACATAAATACTATATTATTACTATTATTACTATTATTATAATTATTATAGTTATTATCATTACTATTTATATTATTATTACTATTATTATTATTATTATTATTATAATTATTTGTATTATTATTATTATTATTATTACTATTACTATTATTATTATTATTATTATTATTACTATTATTATTTGTATTATTATTATCATTACTATTTATATTATTATTACTATTATTATTATTATTATTATTATTACTATTATTATAATTATTTGTATTATTATTATTATTATTATTATTATTACTACTACTATTATTATTATTATTATTATTATTATTACTATTATTACTAGTATTGTTTTGATTATTATTATTATTACTATTATTATAATTATTTGTATTATTATTATTATTATTACTACTACTATTATTATTATTATTATTATTATTATTACTATTATTACTAGTATTGTTTTGATTATTATTATTATTACTATTATTATAATTATTTGTATTATTATTATTATTATTATTATTACTATTACTATTGTTATTATTATTAATATTATTATCATTATTATTATTACTATTACTATTATTATTATTATTATTATTACTATTATTATTATTGTTACTATTATTATTATTATTATTGTTATTATTATTATTATTATTATTATTGCTACTCTAAATCTGATGCTTCCTACTGAATGTAAACTGATCTCAGTTCAGAGACTCAACCAGTGTTTCTGTAACAAACCTGCGGCTTCATGCTGATAACTCACCAGGTTCTCTGATCTGATGTCAGTTTGTTAACGTTCACTTCTGGAAACTCAAGTCAGTGATTGGCTGCGTCCACAAAGGTGAGAGCAGCTGGGGTCAAAGGTCAACACACTAAAACATCCACACATCCACACCAATGAGGTTCGGACAGGAAGTGTGATCACTGATCAGCTGGTGTCTTTAATATGTTTGTACCTGACAGCAGGTGAGTCTCATTAACACCTTTATTTCCTCCCCGTCTGTGATGTACACTTTATTTATTATCATGTTTTTTATTGTTTCCTTAAGAAAAAAGACGACAACCTGAACCACAACAAATAAAATAATATGTAAATATAACTGATAGTAACTATATATTTAAAAACAAATTATTCAAAAACAAAGGAGAGAAAAAAGGTAATAATAATAAAATAAAAATAAAAATATATAAATTATTAAATAAAATATAATACATTACTGTTGTTAATTTAATTAATAAAAATGAATAAATAATAACAAATAATAAATAAATAAATAATAAAATAAATTGATAAAATAAATGAATTCACCAGATTCCCAGCGACTACTTATATCTCCGTGTTCCATAGAGCCACAGTACATACTGTGTGTTTAAGGTTCAGTGAAACAGTCACACAAAGCTGTCTGTTGTCTCTTTGTCTCTTTGTCTCTGAGTCCTCCTCCTGAGTCTTTATGATCAGTGTTGGTGAGTCTTTGTGTTCGAGGCTCTTTGCTCTCATGAACTCAGAATCTTTTTCTTTGATGTCAGTATATAGTTAGTTTATTGTAAGTGTATAGTTTCATCACCTGCTGATTAAAGGCCGTTACACAGCGTGACGAATAAACAACACGGTAAAATGTAAAACACTCGCCTGTGAATGTTATATGTCTCAGGCTTTTATTGTGAAAGGTAAGAACGGGAGGAGTGGATCTGGTGTGTCGGGGTGGATCGAATATTCGACTAATCACTCGTCGAGTGCGTGTTCGATTTTCAGTTTTAGGATTCAGATATTTGTTTTTAGGGATGACCGATTTATCGGCCGAATATCGGTATCGGCCGATATTCGCCTTGTTGGCTGCCATCGGTCTGCCGGCAAATAAGATGACATTCTCTGAAGCGGTGGTCGATGTTTATCCGTTGTGTTGCGCCAGCTAAATGTTGTGTGGGTTATTTGCGGTCGGTTTTGGACAACAGTAACCAGATGTTGATCCAGAGAAGAAGACACTGGCTGAACCAACGGGACCAGATTAGCCGGAGACTACTGCAGGAGCAGGAGACGGCTGGATAATGTTAGTGAGCTAGATTATCTGGAGACTCACCAGCTAGCTAGCTAACGCCTGCTCTCCTCCCGGTGAAGTAGTCTCCTGGCGGCGAGGAGTGAGGCGGAGGGACCGTGACCCAGCGCTAAGTCTATAGTTAACTATCCTTCAGTAAAGTCAGTCAGAAAGAGAGTCGGACAATATCGGAGAAGCGTTTCAGAGACGGAGAGAAAGGGTTGTTATTTATCACAGAGCCTTTTTATATAACGATAGAGGAACTACATCTCCCAGAATGCTCAGCAAGAGACTTCGCGAAGACTTTTGACTTTTGACTTTTTGACCTGACTCCACTGACCCTGATGATGAGAGACAGAGACAACCACGGACTCATGACATCACTGATTACATCACATTATAGCAGCCAATCAAAACAAGACAAACGAATAGAAGAAAGACGTTGAAGGACAAAGACCCAGGTGATGATGAGTTTTCTGTCTCTGACCCCCCCCACCTGTCTGTTTCCAGGCAGATTAGCAGCAGTGTGACCGTGCGGGGGTTAACGAGCTCGGTCAATCAGAGATAATCCTTTTAAATGGTCGTTGACTCAAGAAACAGCAACATGTTGGTCTTCAGAGATTACAGTCAGTGGTGCATTCAGGTGCTCCTAGAAACTAGAACCTCTACCGAGGCCGACGGTGCATTCAGGTGCTCCTAGAAACTAGATCCTCTACCGAGGCCGACGGTGCATTCAGGTGCTCCTAGAAACTAGATCCTCTACCGAGGCCGACGGTGCATTCAGGTGCTCCTAGAAACTAGAACCTCCACCAAGGCCGACGGTGCATTCAGGTGCTCCTAGAAACTAGAACGTCCAACAAGGCAAGCGGTGCATTCAGGTGCTCCTAGAAACTAGATCCTCTACCAAGGCCAGAGCATTTTGGAAAATTTTTCTTGGGCGCTCCCCACATAATCAGCTGTGCTGCTCTTCCCACAAATGCATGATCCTTACAAGTTGGACATCATTGTGAAGGTAAATAAACAGGCTTTCCAACGGTGTAAAATACAATGACCATTAGCATTGTAAAAACAGAGAAATAATCCTCCAAACACAAGTTTTTGAACTTTCTTTTTCCCAGTTTATATGAAAATATAGAATACACAATAAAGTATGAGGGTCGCGGTCGGGGGCAAAAATGTAGATTTTAAGAATAAACACTGAATATCTTTATAATGTTGTATGAAAATAACATTGTGATAATAATGTTTATAATCTCAGTTTATAAGAAGAACGTAACATTTAATAAAGAGAATAAAGTCAGACACCATCTGCTTCTCTCTGAGCTGAGAGTCACAGAGCAGGTGAGCAGGTATTAGCAGGTATTAGCTCCTCGTGGCTGCTGTTGATAGGAAGCTGTGGTGGGGGGTGGGGGGGGGGGGGGGGGAGGACGAGTCCCTGCATGATCCTCCAGTAATGAGATCTCAGAGGAACAGGTCAACAGTTCCTACCGGAGTCACTATTAAATACATCCTCCTCCTCTCTGCCTGATGTGATCCTGGTAGAAGAAGAGAGGAAGAAAACACTAATCAGGTCCCTGATTTCCCTTCAGGGTTCACTGTATGCAACTTCAGGGTTCACTGTATGCAACTTCAGGGTTCACTGTATGCAACTTCAGGGTTCACTGTATGCAACTTCAGGGTTCACTGTATGCAACTTCAGGGTTCACTGTATGCAACTTCAGGGTTCACCGTATGCAACTTCAGGGTTCACTGTATGCAACTTCAGGGTTCACTGTATGCAACTTCAGGGTTCACTGTATGCAACTTCAGGGTTCACTGTATGCAACTTCAGGGTTCACCGTGTGCAACTTCAGGGTTCACTGTATGCAACTTCAGGGTTCACTGTATGCAACTTCAGGGTTCACTGTATGCAACTTCAGGGTTCACTGTGTGCAACTTCAGGGTTCACTGTATGCAACTTCAGGGTTCACTGTGTGCAACTTCAGGGTTCACTGTTTGTAACTTCAGGGTTCACTGTGTGCAACTTCAGGGTTCACCGTGTGTAACTTCAGGGTTCACTGTGTGCAACTTCAGGGTTCACTGTTTGTAACTTCAGGGTTCACTGTTTGTAACTTCAGGGTTCACCGTGTGTAACTCCAGGGTTCACTGTGTGCAACTTCAGGGTTCACTGTGTGCAACTTCAGGGTTCACTCTGTGCAACTTCAGGGTTCACTCTGTGCAACTTCAGGGTTCACTGTTTGTAACTTCAGGGTTCACTGTGTGCAACTTCAGGGTTCACTGTGTGCAACTTCAGGGTTCACCGTGTGCAACTTCAGGGTTCACTGTTTGTAACTTCAGGGTTCACTGTTTGTAACTTCAGGGTTCACCGTGTGTAACTTCAGGGTTCACTGTGTGCAACTTCAGGGTTCACTGTTTGTAACTTCAGGGTTCACTGTGTGCAACTTCAGGGTTCACTGTTTGTAACTTCAGAGTTCACTGTGTGCAACTTCAGGGTTCACCGTGTGTAACTTCAGGGTTCACCGTGTGTAACTTCAGGGTTCACCGTGTGTGAAAAGAAACGACCAGAAACGACTTTACGATTCCCTGACTTTTTTATCTAGCGACAACAGCAGGTCAAAGTTTTCACTGATCCAGTGGAATATCTCCACATCTACTAGATGGATTGACAAAACATTTTGTGCAGACAGAGGATGGATTAGAAGACAATGCCCCCCCCGACCCTCCTACAGCAAAACACTGAGACTGAGAGAGACATAAAATCTCTCTTTGTAGTCGCTTCACGTTTATTTGTAATTGTTTTGCATCTCTTTGTAGTCGTTTCATGTTTCTTTGTGGTTGTTTTGGATCTCTTTGTAGTCGTTTCATGTTTCTTTGTGGTTGTTTTGGATCTCTTTGTAGTTGTTTCATGTTTCTCTGTGGTTGTTTTGGATCTCTTTGTAGTCGTTTCATGTTTCTTTGTGGTTGTTTTGGATCTCTTTGTAGTCGTTTCATGTTTCTTTGTGGTTGTTTTGGATCTCTTTGTAGTCGTTTCATGTTTCTTTGTGGTTGTTTTGCATCTCTTTGTAGTCGTTTCATGTTTCTCTGTGGTTGTTTTGGATCTCTTTGTAGTCGTTTCATGTTTCTCTGTGGTTGTTTTGGATCTCTTTGTAGTCGTTTCATGTTTCTTTGTGGTTGTTTTGGATCTCTTTGTAGTCGTTTCATGTTTCTTTGTGGTTGTTTTGGATCTCTTTGTAGTCGTTTCATGTTTCTTTGTGATTGTTTTGCATCTCTTTGTAGTCGTTTCATGTTTCTTTGTGGTTGTTTTGCATCTCTTTGTAGTCGTTTCATGTTTCTTTGTGGTTGTTTTGGATCTCTTTGTAGTCGTTTCATGTTTCTTTGTGGTTGTTTTGCATCTCTTTGTAGTCGTTTCATGTTTCTTTGTGGTTGTTTTGGATCTCTTTGTAGTCGTTTCATGTTTCTTTGTGATTGTTTTGCATTTCTTTGTAGTCGTTTCATGTTTCTTTGTGGTTGTTTTGCATCTCTTTGTAGTCGTTTCATGTTTCTTTGTGGTTGTTTTGGATCTCTTTGTAGTCGTTTCATGTTTCTTTGTGGTTGTTTTGCATCTCTTTGTAGTCGTTTCATGTTTCTTTGTGGTTGTTTTGCATCTCTTTGTAGTCATTTCATGTTTCTTTGTGGTTGTTTTGCGTCTCTTTGTAGTCGTTTCATGTTTCTTTGTGGTTGTTTTGCATCTCTTTGTAGTCGTTTCATGTTTCTTTGTGGTTGTTTTGTGTCTCTTTGTAGCAGTTGTCTGACCTGACTCTCCATCAGGCCTTGTATGAAGTCTGGAAGAACTCTCTCTCTGTATTTCTGGGTTGGGAGTGTTTGTATTTGTGTGTTAAGTGTATGAATACGTTGATGAAAGGTTTCCATTATGATTGTGTTTCCTGTCTGAACAGGTTGTGCAGTCTGACTCTGAAGAGGCTGATGGTGTTGAAGGAGCTGGACAGAGAGCTCAACTCCGTCGTCATCGCCGTTAAGATCCAGGTGAGGAAATGTCGCCAGCTGTGTGTCTGCAAAGCTAAAGCGTGTCTTGTGTCTTGTTTCTTGTTGTTTCGTGTCTCTTTGTAGTCTCTTAAAGTGTCTCTCCAGTGTCAGTCAGACCTTTGTTCACCCATCTGGCGTGTTGTCCATCTAGAGGTGAATTAGTCGCCACACTTTGTGTCCAACAACAGGAACAGCAGTTCATTTAAGTGTCTTCATGAAACCAGTTGAGCTGTAAGCTCAGTGACAGAAGGACTACTGCTGGTTGTTTTGTTCGTAGCATTTCTTCTCATTTGACACCAACTCTCTACTCTCATGTCCGTCTCTCAGGGTTCTAAGAGGACTCTGAGATCCAACGAGTACCTCCTTCCTCCGGACGGCCTGATGGAAACAGACCTGGAGCTCAGCTTCTCACTGCAGGTCACACATTTAATCATTTCTTCAACACACTGTCATAATACTGTAAAATCAAATCTGCCCTACAAATCAACAGAGTGAGACATCTCAACAACCACTGGTCAGATAAACCGTCCTGCTCCCCAGAGGATGAGTCCTAATTGTTTTAATGACTTAATAACTTCTTACCTGTTACTTCTGCTCTCTTAGTATCCTCACTTCCTGAAGCGAGACGTGAACCGTCTGCATGTGATGCTGCAGAGGAGGAAGAGGTACAAGAACCGAACCATCCTGGGCTACAAAACCCTCGCAGTGGGCGTCATCAACATGGCCGAGGTAAGTGTGGCTGGTAGCTGGTCCAACGTGTTCCCCTGAGGATGAACTGTAATAACTGTAATGATCCTCTGACGTATCCTCTATAGCGCCATCATCAGGTCAACATGTGTCCAATACTTTGGTTTATGACCAAACACCTGCAGAACTAAAGACCAGATTCATCAGCCTCAGCTGGACTCTGTGTTTACTGATCAGTAGCAAATGTTAGCATGCTAACACGCTAAACTACAGGTGGTGAACATGGTAAACATTAAACCTGTTACACATCCGCATGTTAGCATTTAGCTCAAAGCACCACTGTGTGTCAGTACAGCCTCACAGAGCTGCTAGCGTGGCTGTAGACTGACGGCTGAAGTACATGGAGCAGGGACGAGACGCGTTTTTATACCCGCTACACACACGCCGTCTTTATAGAGTATGGTTGCGTACCAGCTTCAGTTTTGTAGCGTGTGGTTGCGCGCCAGCTTCAGTTTTGTAGCGTGTGGTTGCGTACCAGCTTCAGTTTTGAAGTGTGTGGTTGCGTACCAGCTTCAGTTTTGTAGCATGTGGTTGCGCGCCAGCTTCAGTTTTGTAGCGTGTGGTTGCGTACCAGCTTCAGTTTTGAAGTGTGTGGTTGCGTACCAGCTTCAGTTTTGTAGCGTGTGGTTGCGTACCAGCTTCAGTTTTGTAGTATGTGGTTGCGTACCAGCTTCAGTTTTGTAGCGTGTGGTTGCGTACCAGCTTCAGTTTTGTAGTATGTGTTTGCGTACCAGCTTCAGTTTTGTAGCGTGTGGTTGTGACCAGCTTAAGTTTTGTAGCGTGTGGTTGTGTACCAGCTTCAGTTTTGTAGCGTGTGGTTGCGTACCAGCTTAAGTTTTGTAGCGTGTGGTTGCGTACCAGCTTCAGTTTTGTAGCGTGTGGTTGCGTACCAGCTTCAGTTTTGTACGGTGTGGTTGCGTGCGAGTTTCAGTTTTGCACAGAAACACATGAGATCAACACAGAAACAGAAGATTTTGCAACAAACCTGTTTACACACACACACAATAAAACACCTTTGTGTGCGCGTGGGCGGATGTCTTTGTGTGTCTGTGTGTGTATGTGTGTGTGCATCCTATCCCAGGTGATGCAGCATCCGACGGACGGAGCCCACATCCTCGGTCTCCATAGCAACCTGAAGGATGCTTCGATGCGCGCGGCGGAGCTGAGCGTCCATTCTCTCGCCAGCCAGCCAATCGAACAGGAGGACACAGGCGGTCACCATGGCAACAAGACCAAGGCCTCTGGTGAGGAGAACGGTGGAGCCGACCTTCTGTCTGTCTGACAGCGTCGGCTGAGCAGCTCAGCTCATCCCTCCCTGAAATCATTTCAACCACAACAGGAGCTACAGAGGCCCATATCAGGGGGCCCCGATCAGGGGGCCCGGTTAGGAGGCCCCTGGACCAGAGCCTCTGTTTGTAGTGGCAGCTAAAAGTACTGATGTCCTGGTTCTGATCAGTCTTTTAATGCTGAGTATCAATATTAGTTTTTATTGATTTATTGCTTCATTATACAGCTTATTATTATTATTATTTTTATTCTTATTAATAATATAATTAATATTAATATTAATATTGATATTAATATCATTAGTATTTAAATCCTCTAATATTTTGCTGTGGTGTAAAATAACAATTATATAAACAATGTAAAGAACATTTACTCAAGTACTGTACTTTAGTACAATTCTAAGTTACTGTCATCTGTAAAGTAACTACAGCTGTCAGATAAAGTTAGTGCAGTAAAAAGTACCATATGTACCTCTGAGATGTAGTGGAGTAGAAGTAAATTTACCTCAAAGTTGTACTTAATGACAGTATAACTATCAGCTGCAGTTTTTCAACCAGTAGAATAAACTCGTGATGCCTTCAGTGACCGGTGTGTTTGTGGGACAGATCGGTCTCCTGACCTGGAGAACTACTGGGAGGACGACGAGGACAGCTTCTCCTCCGAACAGGAAGGAAGTGATGACGCGGCCGCTCCTCAGGTGATTGACAGCTGACGGCTGACACAACACACCTGTCTCACAGTGCACATCTGGATCTCAGAGCACAATAGATGAAGGATATACAGTATATATATATATACAGTATATAACTTATTTATATAGTAGTAATGACGGCCCCTGTCCATTTATGTCAGGACAACTAAATGGAATGCAGCCATTATTAGAGTTTTTACAATTTAAATGTCCGCATGTTAGAAAAGTCTGTTAAATTATTATTGTTGACTCCTTTAATTAATAAGTAATTTACATATACTATAGTATATCAAACTTCTTTAACAGTTTCCTCTTTTTGTCTGGCAGGACGTTTACGACGATGACGACGACGTTCAGAGGAAGACGAAGAAGTCTCGCAGGAAAATGATCCGAACGGCCTCCCTGACTCAGGTGAGGACCAATCAGAGCCGGGAACACACCTGTCCGTCAGCGGGATGATGTGTTGCGTCGTTGTTGATGTCGTGTGTCGTTAATGAAAAACTATAATTATAACAATGTAAAATGAAGGATGTGATTCTGCGTTTTGATCAGATGAAGAAAACTGTTCAAACCTTTTTATCTATTTTCTTCTTTTCTGTCGTTCAGCAGCCGAACTTCAAACAGAAGTTTGTGGCGCTGCTGAGAAGATTCAAAGTCACCGATGAGGTTCGTACCAACACCGAGTCCACGTCAGGAGAAATATATATATACTGTATATATATCACATTATTCAAGGCTGCAATGTCCCCTTTCAAATATGTTTATTAGGAAGCATGAGCAGATCAGTAATACAGACTTCTGTGAAGTGAATATCAGCTTTATTTCAGATATTTAACAACAAAAGACAAACAACACCTGGAACTAAAGGTCAAACAAGACAAACAAAGAGACAAACACAGAGACAAACAAAGAGACAAACAAAGAGACAAACAAAGAGACAAACAAAGAGACACACAAAGAGACAAACAAAGAGACAAACACAGAGACAAACAAAGAGACAAACAAAGAGACAAACACAGAGACAAACAAAGAGACAAACAAAGAGACAAACAAAGAGACACACAAAGAGACAAACAAAGAGACAAACAAAGAGACACACAAAGAGACAAACAAAGAGACAAACAAAGAGACAAACAAAGAGACACACAAACACACCAAA
The DNA here is from genome assembly GCF_043250625.1 of Sebastes fasciatus. Classification (NCBI taxonomy): domain Eukaryota; kingdom Metazoa; phylum Chordata; class Actinopteri; order Perciformes; family Sebastidae; genus Sebastes; species Sebastes fasciatus. Next base: position 41,605,267 of record NC_133797.1, read on the forward strand.
ACATGAAGAATATTTCATTTCCACTTTTATAGTTTCAGGTTGAATTTCAATCTTCAAACCTCTCTGAACATTGTCCTCATATTGTCCTCACATTGTCCTCATATTGTCCTCATATTGTCCTCATATTGTCCTCATACTGTCCTCATACTGTCCTCATATTGTCCTCATATTGTCCTCATACTCTCCTCATATTGTCCTCATATTGTCCTCATACTGTCCTTATACTGTCCTCATACTGTCCTCATAATGTCCTCATATTGTCCTCATACTCTCCTCATATTGTCCTCATATTGTCCTCATACTCTCCTTATACTGTCCTCATACTGTCCTCATAATGTCCTCATATTGTCCTCATACTCTCCTTATACTGTCCTCATACTGTCCTCATAATGTCCTCATATTGTCCTCATACTCTCCTCATATTGTCCTCATATTGTCCTCATACTGTCCTTATACTGTCCTCATATTGTCCTCATACTGTCCTCATAATGTCCTCATACTGTACTCATATTGTCCTCATACTGTCCTCATATTGTCCTCATACTGTCCTCATATTGTCCTCATACTGTCCTAAAATGTTGATATACTCATCAGATTTATACTTTATCATATGAAAAGAAGTCAAGTCCACTGACTATTAAAGAAATAGTTTGTCATTTTAATAAATACATTTATTCTCCTGCTGAGAGTTATCAGATATTATTAGATGTTCAGATTGACGTCTGTCTCATCTCTCAATATGAAGCTACAACCATCAGCTGGTTAGTGGTTTGTGTTGGAGTCTGAGTCGTGGTGGCGACTGGTCATTTGTTGGCGTCAGCGGAGTCCATTTCTACCTGAACGTTAGCTACGGTTGCACGCCGTTAGCCCTGTAAGCGGAGCTGAAGTTAAAGGCACTCATGAGCGTGCATGACGTCACATTCGTTGGATTTTCCCGGAAAAAAGGTCCCGGGTTTTTCACATTAAAAGCAGTCGACAGGCTGAGAGAGGAAACCTAGAAAGTCGTGGAAGGTTTAATTTTTTAGGTTACAACCTGTTCACACATTGGCAATAAATAAAAAACAATAAAATCCCATTTAATAATAAACAATAATAATACATGCAGTTCTACTTGTAGTAATCACTGTGAGAACAGCAACCGTTGCTGAGGAGACAAAACGTTAATAACCTTCAGCTGATAACTCATAAATCAGTGATGTGTGTGAACTCTTCACCAGTAGATTCAGGCTGTTGTTGTTGTTGAGTGAACCGTCCTATCACCTGACCCCCCCGGCTGATCCGCTGCAGGTTCTGGACTCGGACCCGGTGGGTCAGTGTCAGGAGGTCGAAGAGGACCTGGACCTGCTGTACGACAGTCTGGAGGTTTACAACCCGAGCGACAGCGGCCCGGAGCTGGACGACAACGACAGCATCCAGAGCACGCCCAAACCCAAACTGAGGTCAGACTGCAGACGCACACCGCCGCTGTCCAACACCCACATTTAGAGTTCACTAGTGCGCCGCTCGTCCGGACCTCTTGGCCCTCAGAAGTTCTGCTTATACTGTTGTTGAGAACCGCGGTGTGGCTGCTTGTAACCGCCAAGTGTGAAGTAGATTGGATGAACGGTTCTCCAGATATGTGAAGGACAGTCATACATACAGAGACAGATAGTTAGATGATGCTGCTACAGCGCCACCTATTGACCTAATGGCACCAGATTGGTCACGGTCACTCAGACATCATATCTACACACGTCCATCAAATGTGGTCCCAATGGCACAAAGCGTTCCGGCTTGGTCCAGAGATGTTCTGTACCAAATTTGGTGACATTTAAAAATATTTTAAAAAGTCTAAAAAAAGTCCAATGCCGTCTGACCTCCAAATATATGAATGAAAATGCGTTTTATGGGTACCCATGAGTCTCCCCTGAAAGAAGTCTGAAAAAAGTCTGAAAAATATTTTTTAAAAGTTGGAAAAAAAGTCTAAAAATTGTCCAAAAAATGTCCGAAAAAAATCGGAAAAATATTTTTAAAAAGTTTAAAAATGTCCGAAAAATGTGTGAAAATTTCCCCAAAAATGTCGGAAAAAAGTCGGAAAAATATTTTTAAAAAGTCTAAAAATTGTCCAAAAACATTTTGAATAAAGTCTGAAAAGTATAAAAAAAGTCTGAAAAAGGTCATAAAAGTGTAAGAAAAATGGCTGAAAATTGTCCAAAAAATGTCAGAAAAAAGTGTGAAAAATATTTTAAAAATTAAAAAAAAAAATGTCAGAAAAAAGTGTGAGAAATATAAAAAAAAGTCTAAAAAAAGTCCCTTGACCTCTGACCTCGAGATATATGAATGAAAATGTGTTCTATGGGTACCCATGAGTCTCCCCTGAAAGAAGTCTGAAAATTGTCTGAAAATTGTCAAAAAATGTCCGAAAAAAGTCTGAAAAATATTTTAAAAAGTCTAAAAAATTTCTTAAAAAAGTCTAAAACAAAGTCCCTTGACCTCTGACCTCCAGATCAGTGAATGTAAATTGGTTCTATGGGTACCCACGAGTCTCCCCTTTACAGACATCCCACTTTATGATCATCACATGCAGTTTGGGGCAAGTCATAGTCAAGTCAGCACACTGACACACTGACAGCTGTTGTTGCCTGTTGGGCTGCAGTTTGCCATGTTATGATTGGAGCATATTGTTTTATGCTAAATGCAGTACCTGTGAGGGTTTCTGGATCAATATCTGACATTGATTTGTGTTGTTAATTGAGCAGCATATTTGTCCACTCCCATGTTGATAAAAGGATTAAATACTTGACTAATCTCCCTTTAAGGTACATTTAGAACAGATAAAACATGTGACTGTTGGCTTCCACTCATGTTCCGGTTGTGTAGTTTCCCTGCAGACTGACCCTAACCCTTGTGTTAGGAGCCTCACTGAGCTGATCTCTGACCAACAGGCCGTTCTTCGATGGGATTCCTCATTCGAGCTCTCAGACTGAGATCGGTGTCGGCAGTCAGAGGAGCCAACAGAGAGAACAAACTACAGCTGTGAGTTCATACAGAACACTGATAACACCAGGATCATTTAGAGAACACAGACGCAGTTGATGTGATCTCTGTTGATCATGTTGCAGATGTGCTCCGAACATCTGGTAACTCAAACTCAGTGTTTCCTCTGTAGTTAGACTCGGGGGTGTCAAACTCTTTCTAGTTCATGGGCCACGTACAGT